>NC_072740.1:135324203-135624203 GCF_026930045.1 Uloborus diversus
GCATCACAATAGGGCCAACCATAGGCGTCGGAAGCGGGGGGAGCTTGAGCTTCCTCTATAATATTTCAGACCGGCTCAGCTCCCCCGGAAAAATTCTAACTGTATAGCTTTTTTCAGACATTGTCTACCTCAAACCTGATTTCAAAAATGAGTTCTACCTTTTTTTAGGAATTTCCACATAATAACCAACAAAGAAAAGCGAGGGATGGAGTGGTCATTACGGTCAGTACATTTGGGTTTCCCTCTTTTCAAACCTCTCGATTCCCGAAAGAAAAAGAAAAGTATTAAAGACAAGTTATCTACATAGGGGTGTTTTCCGCCCTCTCCACTTTGAGCTCGTCTTTCGCAAGTGTATTACACATTACACTGTAGCTCAGTTTATGTTCTTAGTTTTGCATGCCATTTGTATCTCACACTTTCACTATAAAAAGAGATAATCGTGAGCCAGTTTTGTATTTAAATATGAAGGTGCTCCAGACACGTATCAAAAAGAAGGTTTCTAAGGTAAACAACTTACTCAGTTTTAGCTTTACAGAGACTTATCTCATTTTAAATAATCTGACCTTCCGGACGCTATCTAAAGAATCTCCGGCGAATCCTTTTAAATTCATTGATTAAAACAAACTTGCAAAATATGAAACGAAAGTTAAATTAAAATACTGAGTGGTCATATAATATTTTTGTTTATTGCAATTATCAAAAAAAGAAAGAAAAAAGACAATGCTGAGGAAGAAAAGTCTTTTTTTTCATTTCTTCGTAAAAAGTTCAGCCCCAACCAAAGAAAAATCTTTGGTCGGGGGGGGGGGGGATTATGATCTTATGTTTCGGGTGTTAAATTACACGTTTCGATCAAAAGATACGATCAGATTGCGGAAATGTCATTATTCGATGGTCTATCGAAACCAAAAGTGATCTTCTCTCAGGGGACATAGACTAAAAGCCTGATATACATATTCTTCGAACAAATTTTTAAAATTCTATTAAAATTATATTTATTATTTTTGATTGAAAATATTGTCAGAAGAAACAACCTAAATCAGCAACATACCCAGAAATTACTCTTGCGGATACATATCATTGCTGTGATTAAAAAAAAACACACACACACACAATTTCCAGAACTATCCCACGGTAGAAACTAAAAAAAAAAACCTTTTTATCCATTATTTTGTTATATTTAAACCGTGAGGGATTGATTTTTTCATGAAGTTAAAAATTTGCAAAGATAAATATAATTTAAAGAATTCTAAGGTACTACGACACAGAAACAAAAATTTTCACTAATCAAAATCGGTGAAATCTCCATTAGAATATTTATGAAAAAAAAAAAAAAATTTAATAATCGTAAACACTGTTACGATGCGGTGCGAGTATATTGAAAACAATGTTTTTTTTCTTAACATTTAGACTTTATGAAGTTACATTTATTCTTCTTTTTTTGTGTTCTCAAAATTAAGCGGTTTTTTTTTGTCACAGATATGTTTTCATGCTAAAAAATGCATGTGGAAGAGAGCACTCGAGCACCCCTCAACTGTTTGAGGTTCTGGGAAACTTTTTCATATCCATTTTCACGATTAAAAATGTTCCTTTTTCACTTATTATTCTTAGAAAAAAGCACCAACAATATTTCATAGTTTCTCTGAAGCACTTTTACTAACATTTATCTGAACTATACAACGAACGTTTTGTTTAAACACATTTCAGGCGCACTGTTTCTCTTCTCCTCTGTTTCTAGTTCTCATAAAAGAGTCTTCTAAATGCCACGCTGCAAAAGCCCTCCCCTACCTCATAAATTATTAAAAAGCGTTGCAACGTTCGTTTTTAGAGAGCGATTTCCTGAAAATTCCCGGAAGAGAACCCATGACTGAACACCTTGCCCTCCACAATATGGTAGATTATATAATATTCCGTTCAATTTCAAAACATTGCTATGCCTCTAACATTAACAAATATGATCTATCTAGAATAATTTTCGGAGAGCGACACCCGAAACTCCTCTCTGATATCAAAAAAGAAGGATGAAAATTCAGTTTTTAAAACTACAATTTCTAAAACTTCAAGGGAAAGGAATCTTTTCCAATAACCTCATTGAGAAACGCTCTCCAAGACTTCAATTTCTAAAAAATTCCAGAGAGCCATAGAACCTCCCCCTTTCCCTGATATTATTGAAGACTGTCTTCAATTGCGTTTTTGGAACTTCAATTTTGAAATATTGGGAAAGAGATGTAAATCGATCGAGGACAATCCTTGAGTCATATCATTTTCCGTAACGTCATAAATATGGTCTGAATTCGCGCTTTAAAGACATAAATTCCGAAAAATATCCTGGGAGAGCATTCGAACATTTTCTCTCCTTAACATTACGGGGAAAGTTACGAAAAGAAGGGAGTATTGAATAAGGAGGACATGGTTACTTTGTGGGTGGGAACAAATGATGTAGGCCACAGTAAAAATGAGGAGTTTTCTAGGGAATGGGAATCCCTGTTGGATAAAGCAACCAGCTTTTCGACAAATGTCCAAGTGGTTGGTTTGCTTCCCAGGTATGGAGTGCATAGGAGCTGGCTAAATCAACGTGCGAGGTGTATGAACTTGCTACTGAAGTCAATTTGCGAAAAGCGCAGTATCAGGTTCATTGATGTATGGAGTCATTGTAAACGGGATTGGATTGCTAGGGATGGCCTGCATCTGAGCTCTACAGGGGTCAAAATGGTTAGTGGATTAATTTTAAGGGCTTTGGAGTCAAAAAACTAAGTTGGAATGGGGGGCATGGTTCAAGCACCAGGTATCGAGAGAATGATATGTTTTTGGGTATTGCTAGAAATGGAAATAAAGTGACAAACAAGAGTAGTAATGTTAACAATTGTAATTTAGGAAATTTCAGGGTGTTAAATAAAAGCAACTTAGGCATGCTTAAAGTTTTCTATACCAATGCTCGCAGTATTAGGAACAAGATGGATGAATTGAAAAGCATAGTTATGGATGAGAAGTTGGATGTTATCGGAATTACAGAGACATGGGCTACCGAATCTGATGCAGAGTTATTACATATTGCTGGGTATAATTTATTCAGACAGGATAGAGTAGGTAAAAGAGGTGGTGGGGTTTTATTTTATGTTAGAGACAATTTTATTTGCAATGAATTGGTCATAAATGATAAGCCTACTGATATTGATATGGTTTGGCTGGAGTTGATGAGCAGTAAGGGCATAAAGCTACGCTTTGGAAACATTTATAGGCCACCTAATTCAAACCAGGGACAAGATGAACAGATGTACCGTATTATTAGTGACATGTCCAGTAAGGGATCCGTTATCATAATGGGGGATTTCAATTTTCCGGGTATTGATTGGAATAATTTTTATCCTGGTAATGGCAAAGAAGAGGAATTTTTAAAAGTAATTGGTGACTGTTTCTTAGATCAAGTTGTAACTCAGGGAACTCGAGAGGAGGCCATTTTGGATCTAGTTTTTTGTGACATAGGTAGTTTTGTTCAGGGGTTGAGTGTAGGGGAGCATATTGGAGATAGTGATCATAACAGCATTAGGTTCCGGGTTAAATTTGAAGTGTGCAAAGATGATAATTTTAGGTTTGTGCCCAATTTCAGAAACACCGATTTTGTTGCACTTAGGCAGAGGTTGAAAGAGGTTTTTTCGTCAGGGTTGGAAAATAGCGACGTAGATCAGCAGTGGACGGAATTTAAGGATAAACTTGCTAAAACCGTTGGGGACTATGTTCCATTTAGGAGAAAAGGTGTTAGTACCAAAATTTGGCCCATGTGGTTCTCCAGGGAGACTAAAGAAGCTCTTAATTATAAGCAAGCCACTTTTCGTAAGTTTAAAGTAACTGGTCAGAGTGCGGAAAGGCTCCAGTATGGTAAGGCAAGGCGAAATTTTAAGTATTTGGTACGGATTCAGAAAAGGGAATTGGAGCAAAGGCTGGCAGATGACATTGATGGGAACCCTAAGAGGTTTTTTGCTTACGCTAATTCTGGGAAAGCTCGAAACAGTCAAATTGGGCCTTTGGTTGATGAGCATGGAAATTTAATCCAAAACGATAGGGATATTGCAAATGTTCTAAATAACTTTTTTTCCAGTGTGTTTAACGATAACTGTATCTCAACAGTTGACACTAACAAGACACAAGCTATTATACAGCTTGAGGATTTTGTATTTTCCAGGGAGGAGGTTTTATTTCATTTGAAAAAGATTAAAGCAACTAAAGCTCCGGGACCAGATAATATTTATCCAAAAATTTTAGTTGAATGTGCAGAGGAATTAGTGGATGTTATTTTGAATATTTTCAATGCTTCTTATAACTCGGGGACGGTGCCAGAGGACTGGAAGCTGGCTAACATAATGCCACTCTTCAAGAAGGGGTCTAAAGGTATTGCTGGGAATTATAGACCTGTAAGTTTGACTTCGGTGATTTGTAAGATTTTCGAAACTTTGATCAAAATTAAGATCATGATGTTCTTAGAGACTAATAGTCTGTTGACTAGTTTGCAGTATGGTTTCAGGAAAGGTAAATCCTGTACTACTAATTTATTGCATTTCTACGACAAGGTTACCTCAGCTTTAGATAACAAAAAATGTGTGGATGTTGTTTATATTGATTTTCAAAAAGCTTTTGACAAGGTACCGCATGTTGCTCTTCTCAGCAAGTTAGCTGACATTGGAATAGGAGGAAAAACTTTACTTTGGGTTAGAAATTGGCTTACTGGTAGGAAGCAAAGAGTAGTTGTGAGAGGAAATCATTCTAATTGGAGTGATGTTTTAAGTGGGGTTCCTCAGGGATCAGTTTTAGGGCCTCTTTTGTTTATTATATTTATGAATGACATCAATGATAATATTTCTGGATGCATGAATTGTTTTGCTGACGATGTAAAAGTTATGGGGATTGTCGATAATGAAGAACAAGTAAAACAGCTGCAAGAGGATTTAGATCATTTTACTAAGTGGGCAGATAAATGGGGTATGGCAGTTAATGTAGGGAAATGTCAAGTGCTACACTTAGGTCATGGAAATAAGCGTATGAGATATCGTTTACAGGGTTCAGTCATAAATCAGGCAGAAAATGTTATGGATCTGGGTGTCTTTATAAATCAGGACTTCAAGTTTAGTCAACAGTGCAGTATTGCTAGTAACAAAGCCAACAAAATGCTTGGGTTCATCAATAGATCTATTTCAAACAAATCTAAGAAAGTTCTTCTGCCTTTATATAGGAGTTTAGTAAGACCTCATTTGGAGTATGCTGTTCAGTTTTGGTCGCCTTATCTGAAGAAAGATATTTTTGTATTGGAAAGGGTTCAAAGAAGGGTAACTAAATTAGTAAGGGGACTCTCAGATTTAGATTATGATACCAGACTTAATAGGCTTAACATGTATAGCCTGGAGCAAAGGAGAGTCAGAGGGGACATGATTCAGTTATTTAAATTTATCAAAATGAAAGATGTAAATGGATTAAATTTTTGCGGGGAAAGCAGGACAAGGGGTCATTGTTTTAAGCTATTTAAATCTCAGGCTAACTTGGAAATCAGGAAAAACTACTACTTTAGCAGGGTCGTGGGCACTTGGAATAGCTTACCGGAAGAGGTGGTAATGAGCAAGGGAGTGGATAGCTTTAAGAGGGCCATTGATCTTCATTGGGGACTAATTAATTGACTAGGACCAGCCTAGCTGGGCCCAGTGCCTGTTGCTGGTCGTCACATTTGTATTTGTATTTGTATTTGTATTACCAAAGACCGTCTAAACTACGTTTTTAGAACTAAGATTTCGGAAATTTTCCGGGGCTGAAGCCCCAGGACCCCCTATTGATATGTGCTCATCTTCGAGAACTGACCGACCGCCTTCCAAAAAAACCAGAAGTTTTATCACCTCATTCTCTCCATATACTATTGAGGCGGTGAAAAGCAAGAGGATGTAAGTAGCAAAATTAAAAATTTGGAGATAACCAGTACAAATAGTAGAGGAACCTTTCGTCTGTCTTGGGGTGAGAGATAATACTAGTAGCGCTGGTTGGTGCTGCTGTACAGCATGATTTAGAAAAAATATCAATGAAGGCTTACCTGAGACGTTTTCTTTAAACGCGTTTTACTCAAAACTTGAAGATGTCCACTTACATCCCTTTGTTTCTCACTGCCTCAATTTATATATTAGATATGATTGAAAACATAACTGGGAAAAAGGGAGGAAGATGAAAGGATCGACAATCATTTCAAATAAGAAAATTTTTTTCAAGTGCTCCCCCCCTTTCCCGCCAAAAAAAAAAAAAAAAAAAAAAAAAAAATCTGGTGGCGCTACTGCTACTGTCCCTTGGATCCCTATCATGAGCCGCAGCTCCCCCTACGATACTTCCTACGCCTCTGATGGGCATTAGATATTTCTGTCGTAGATTTTCTGAATTCTGGTATGTACATAAATGCAATTTAAAATATTATTTTTTCCATAATAAAGTATGCTAAGATAAAAAGCGCATTCAAAACCTCTTAGTTTAAAAAAAATTCTCTGAAAAAAAAAAAAAAAAAAAAACTTCTTGCAAAGCGCCAATGTTCCAAAACTGGAACACACTAATCTTCCTTAGACCGTCGTTTGGTTTGTTTCATTTGTTTAGATGTTTTGCAATTATTATTGGGTATTGCAGTGTTTTATTTCTCAAAAATGTATGTTGTTTCTTATTTGTAAGTGTATGTAAATCTAAATATAGGTTTTTTATTCCAATTTATATTATTGTTTCGTTTGTTTACATTTTTATCACAGAAAATCATTACTACTGTAAATCATTAGTGTGAAAAATGATTTAGTTTATGAATAAGAAATATGCACTTCCCGTTTGTTTCTCTAAACTCATTTTACAATTTACAGTAAGCAAAATTTATTTTGTACTTTCTTTTACGTTATGATTTAAATTTCAGGAGAAATAAATTTTCATTTTCCTGTCTTGTCTACATATATTGCGAATTATGATATTTAATGTGTCATATGCATAAATTTTAATTTAGTTTACTATTTAAGAACTATTTGTGTTGAGAAGCAATCTTGTGTTAAGATGGCAGCTGACGTTATTATTTGTCTTGTGATCAACTGACCGGTTAGTTACCAGTCGATACAGTCGATGTACGAACGTAACCAAAAACTCGTTCTCTCTCCCTATTGGTCTAGAAAGTTGGGGAGTTTTTCTTTGCCTAGTGTATCTCTCAACTCTGTTCTTGGAACTATTGTTTCAAACAAGTTTTGATTTGAAAGCTGCAAAGTCAGATACTTTAAAAGTTTGTTCAAAGAATTGAAAGTTTATTTATTTATTATTTTTAAATTTATTTATTTTTTTTTTTGCTTATAAAAGCACCGATCAAGTAAAGGTAAGGATTTGAAAATGTTATAATACTTTAAATTTCAATACTTTTCTTTATAATGGTCAAAAAAGCGTAGAAATAGCCACCGCATACATTGTAAGATTTTTTAAGTTTGCATGTTGGCAGCTATGCACATGACACAAGTGTATATATATAGATACATTAACACATTTTATTCCCTACACGTTAATATTTTTGAGTTGCTTTACGTGATGTTATACTGTATTTCAATAGAGTTGTAGGTGCAAAGAACAGTTTACCGGAAAAGGCTTAAATGGCTTTAAGCAAGCCATTGATTTTCATAGAGTTCTAATAAATTGACTTGGATCAGCCTAGCTTTGCCCAAAGTCTTACTGGTCCTCAATTTTGCATTTGTTTACAAATACTACAAAATTAACTGTAAGTAGGAGTTCTTGGGCAATGTTTCATAAACCCTTTTCTTCATCGCTATCTGGCAGATCCACAGGTTTGTAAATTCGAAAAATTTCCTGGAAAAGGCCGCCAACCCCCCCCCCCCGCCTATAACTGTATTTTTAAGACTCCAAAAATTTTCCAGGGGTGAGTCCCTTAACCCTCTTTCTCCAATGCCATCAAAGATCGCCCAAATTTTGAATTTTCAAAGATTTAATTTTTTGAAAAAATCGGCGTAATCGATACCTTTTTCGAAAATGTCGTTAATGAGGGCCTTCAATAAGGTTTTAGAACTTCATTTCCCAAAAAATTCTGGGGGAAAGCCCCCAAACCTTTCCTCTAACATCAATAAAGATCGTTTGACATATTATTGAAGCTTCGACATCAAAAAGTTAAGGGATAGCTCTTGAAAATTCAAAGATGGCCAACCACCGCATTTGAAGGCTCCACTTTTAAACAGTTTCCAATGGAAAGTTCCAATCCCCTTTCCTTCCCCCTACATCATAAATGATAGCTTACAACTGCGTTATCAGGACTTCAATTTCAAAAAATTTCTGGAAAGGAGCCCTCATGTGCTTCTTTCCTCATCTTTCAACAACATTCAAAGATCGTCTAAAACAGCATTTTTGGAACTAACACATGAGTGCATGACCTTCCGTCTCGGGTCGGATTTCCGTCTTTACGAAGTTTCCAAGACAGAGGACAGGATAGAAAGAAATTTGATGAATTTCCTTCAGTTTTTACTAAAAGAGGAAAAATTGTATGTTTGAAAATATGCTTTAATCATTTACCGTTTCATAACCGCGAATTTACATCGACATTCTCTTGATTTTATGGCTTTTTTTGTTTGCCACGTGCTTTTGGATGTGTGGCTTTAAAACTCGCGCTGTTTTGCTTTTTTTAGGTAGCTCTGTTTCTTACTGTCAACTCACTGCATTGGAGACTGGAGTTGCTTGCTTTTTCACAGATTTTTTGAATTAATCTCCTCCATTCGTGGTTGTCGCCATTCAAAAGATTATTAGTCTTTTAGATCATCCTTTTGCATTTTCTTATTAATGATGACGCTTTTATGTGTCGGTTCCAATTTTTCATACGTTTCGAAAACCGATTGCATCCGCTCCTATAATACTCGCTTGTTTTCTTTACTGTGTGATTCTACCAATTGGACGTTGATAATTTTGTCTTCAGCATTATTTTAAACCCTCCTTATATGCCTAATTGTGTAGTTAGGGACTTGTAGATTTCTAATTTTGCCGCTCATATTCGACTCGAAAATTTTAAGTCAATTTGCATCGGAGTTGATTCAAGAGATTCATAAAAATTTTAATTCATTTTCAGCAGTGTTTTAAGTTAATGAACATTTTAGAAAATAAAATTGGTCGCAAGAATTAATTAAGGACATTTAGGACAATGGGGCAATTCCACCGTTACGGATGTAACAATCACAGACTTTAAACACGCATAATTTCAATTAGGTTTCATAAAAAGCTACAATTTTTTTTTCTGTGGTATAGTTTGGTGTTATTAATACTATCAAAAATTTGGGTGCAGATTGCTTTTTTACAAAAAGTAACAAAAATTAAAAACTACCTGTTACGGACATAACTCAGAAAACGGCAAAATGTATACATTGTCATACAATTGCTAATATTCCTGTGAATTATTCATAGATTTCTAAACTTTTCTTTGAAATACTTAATCTAGAGATTTCAAGCTTTCTAAAACCATAAAGTTTTCATAGATATTGTTTGTAAAATTTATGATAAAAATTTATATATTTGTTACGGACGTGACAAAAAAGTGTTTCGGACGTAACATGTCTGATATGCTAATTGCACAAAGCAAATAAAAGCTTAAATATACTAATAATTTTTGTTAAGAGAGTGCAATGGTCTAGATTAACACATTATTTTGACCTTTTAAGTTACACTTTGATAGTTTTTAAAGATTTGGGGAGCATGGGCGGATTTATGGGGGGTCAGAGGGGGGCAATGCCCCCCCCCCAGTTTTGGGAGGACTTTATGTAGTAACGACACATCTTCTAAAAATTAAAAAAAAAAAAATCATTATTTTTTTCGTTTTTGAATAGTTTAGAAGAGCATGGGTGGATTTATAGGGGGGGGGGGGCGCAAAGGGGACAATGCTCCCCAGTTTTGGGAGGAGTTTATATAGTAACAACTTATCTTCCAAAATCTTATAACAAAAAAAATCATGATTTTTTCTTTTTTGAATAGGAAATTAAAGTTTATTTTTTCTTTTAAACTTAAAATAGCCGTTTCTTACAAAGTTTGAACAATACTGTACAAGTGTATAATCTACTACTCAATTTCAGAGGCTGGAAAGTGCAAATTATTGATAGGTTCTAAAATCCCTGAAAAGATTGGTGCAGTATAGCCTACAAGGGCTCTTGAACCAAAAACCCAATCTAACCAAACAAACCTTGAAAATAATTAGACAAGTCTTTGAAACTCCTAAACAAAGTGTGCTTCAATTTTATTTCTTATCAAGTGTATAAATTAAGAATTGTTCAAATGGGTAGTATGTTATTCTCTTGATACCTATTCTATAAATCTGTGCACCATTTCTTTTAAAGTATTGACTTGCATCACAAAGCACTTTTAAAGCGTAAAACTTAAAAAAAAAAATATTTGCCTATTATTTCCAATTAACCCTTATAAGACTTCAAAATGCAGAATTTTATATCCATTTTAGATAATTTCCTCCGGGGGAGTAACCCCCGGGCCCTCTAAAACTGGAGATATTCTATGTCCCACTTAAAAGGGAGCACTACGGTACTCTCTTAATACCAGCCCCCTCTCTTTTAAGGTCAATTTAAAAAGGACAGCTTGATTACACACAGTAATGAAAACGACACATAAAAAAGTAAAGAATGGCCTTACGCATCACAGAAAACAGACAAAAACATGGGAAGGGGGGGGGGGGAGGGCAATTAAAATTGCTGCTCCAAAAAAAAAAAAAAAAAAATCCTGCCCCCCCAGGAACTCAGTACTAAATCCGCCTATGTTGGGGAGGTAGGGAGCAGTCCACGTGCATATACCGCCATGTAAATAAATATAAAATATAAATTGGTGCGTCATAAAACAGTAAAATTATCCAAGGGAAAATTAAGCAAAACAAAAGTGGAATTATTCAGTTACAAATAAATTTTTCAAATTTTTAACAATTACATGGAGGGAGAAGGGGGGGGGGGACTTCTACAAGGGAGAACTTTTACAGTTTGAGAATTTTCGATGATTTTCTCTATCTCTCAACAAACATATTAACTGCCAAATTTCTTTTAAAATTTAACAGTTGCCTATGATTTCAATCGCTTTTTAATAGAATTGACACGTTTTTTGCCAAAGGAGGAAAAAAACGGTTGAAACTGACATTGGAAAAATGCATTTTGGCCAACATTTGCCTAAGTAATTTAAATCTTGCTTTATTTGAGGATCAGATGTAGCTAATTTAATGTTTAGTTACTTTTAGTTTTAAAACTATAAAATATTCAATGCATCAATGAAACAGTAATCTAAATATTTTATTTTTTTTTTTTTTTTGTGGAGAGTAAATAACAATAAAAAGTAACTCTCAGTAACTTTGGTTTAAACTATTCAACAGGACAAATTTTTACCTCTAAGTTAGTTTTTAAATAAGAAGTAATATCAATTTGGCTATGCTTTCAGAATGATAGAAGTTTGAAGAGAAAAACTATAATTAATATCTAATATAAATTTTTTTGAAAAAGAAAAAAAAAACTTTATTAATGAAAATTACCCACAAAATGCTTTGGATTTCATCTTGTTAAATGATCAAGTAATTTCACAAAAATCTACTTAGAGAACACTATTTTTTTGTGTCATAGTGTATTGAAATAGTGCCTAGAAAGAGTAGTGTGCCGATCGGCGGGGAAAAAGTGAGGTTAGATCTGAGGAAAATCCAGGTGGCGCTACACTCGAGTAGTACGTTATGCTCCTCAATCAGACTCGTTTTAAATCAGCGATTGCATGCTGATTTCGCAGTTTAAAAGCCCCGTTTTTCGGATTAAACTTATTTTTGCGCAAAAGACAAATTCTGTAATAAGTGCTAATTGTTACATGGGTGTTCGTTTATTTTTTTAAGCATATAAAATTACCTTATTACCTTATTATAAAACTACCTTACTTCAATGAAAATAGTAGACTATAAGGGCCCATTCATTAAATACGTAAGGGTCCCGAGGGGGAGGGGGGTTGGAAAAGCCTCTACGTACCCTTACTTGGGGGGAGGGTCAAACTCATTCTTACATAATATTTTCCAAGTCGATATTTCACATTAGAAATTGCGCGGTCAAGTGATTTGGCAGAGATTATGTTCCATTTGCGTCTGGAAGGTAAGAAACGTGTTAGGATAAGATGTTTTTTTATTTGTTTTACAAAGAATTTATAGTGTAAAATATAATAAAGGAGTCGCATTGCGTACGGCATGTTTTATTTGTAATTAATATTACATCAAAAAAAAAAAAAGTCGAAAAAAACATTCAGTTTAGATTCTTTTCAGTAACTATTTCTTTACGCAAAAGGTTTAATTTAATAATGTGAATTTAATAACGATTCCAGTGATGTAACGATTCAAGATTTGTTATTTTATCATTTTGAAAAAACAAAATGGAATCTTACATAAAAATGGGGGGGGGGGGGGTGAAAATTCTTACGTACCCTTACATGGGGGAGGGGGGGTCAAAAATTGCCAAAATCATCCTTACGTAATTAATGAATGGCCCTTAAGTATTCAATAACAGCGCGTCTCTTATTTCTCTACTAATAATAAAAATGAGTCTGTCTGGATTTCTGTCCGGAATTCTGTCTGGATCCCTGTGATGCGCACAGCGCCTATACCGTTCGGACCGACTTTTCATGAAATTTAGTACAAAGTTAGTTTGTAGCATGGGGGTGTGCACCTCGAAGCGATTTATCGAAAATTCGATTTTGTTCTTTTTTTATTTTTAAATTTTAAAAACAGTTTCCGAAGCAGAGTTATCATAAAATGGACGAGGTAAATTACGAAATTATCCTGACGTGGAATCGTAACATGGGGAAGAGCGAATGAACATAGCCAATTGGCGAGAAATTCATCATCCATTATTTGTAAATATACAGGCTAATCAAATGACCTTTTAATTTTCTCCTTCGGGCAAAGTCGTGCGGGTACCGCTAGTTACAAAATAAAACTGCTTCTAAATTCTTGAAGCTAATTAAAATCTCTCTGTGTCAACAAATATTTACGTTTCTTTTTACAAAAATTACAACTTAATTTTTCACTCAATACAAAACCTTGACATTTACAGTGTCTTAAAGATGAACCATCAGCAAAATATTCAGTTCGTTTCCTTACAGGCAACACAAATTTGAATTCCTCTGATGTACCCATCCCATTGCACACGATTCTAGCGTCAACGTCAATAAAAAGTTTTCTGACATCCGACACTGATTTAAGAACAGGATAATCTACTTTTACACCTTTGACTAAAATAGTAGCATTGATTTGTAAATTTTCTTCTACTTCAATAATGATCTTTTTATCGTCAATATTATTTTCCACATAATTTTCATTATATACAAAAACTACAATATTTGGAGATTTTTTAAATTTCATACAAACCCAATATTCGTTAGGCAAATTAATATGAACAATTTCATCTATAATAGATTTATACGTGGTTATTTCAGTTTCATCTGCGGAAAGATCAAGTTTTATTTTTTTCAAACAGGGAACATTTTTCTTAACTGCATAATTCCTGATGGACCTTTGCTTTGGTATTTTTTTAGTAAAGTATGTTGGCAGATTTGGGAATATTGTCGGAATTGCCTCATCTTTCAAAAAAGGTCTTCCTCGAGGAATCAAAACTTCCTCACCATTTATAATATGCTTATAATGCGTTTCAATAAAATGTTTTTTCGAAATGCAGAGCACAAATTGAGCAATATTTATCAAAAACTTTATCTAACCTGGGAATTAACGAGTTCCACTTCTTTAGTTTTTCTTCATCTGCTGGAGCTTTAAAAAGCGAAACTTTTTCTTTGCATGCCTTGTATCCTACTTTTGCACCCTGGTACGAAACAAGATGAAGCTTTACTTCTTCTAATATTAAACTTTGATGCCTCCCATTAAAAAGCCTTAAACGCTGTTTCATGAAATATTCACGAAATAAAGGTAAAAAAGAGAAACGCGGAACTGAATTGTAACAAAATCCCGCGTCTACGAATGTAAACACCGCGAAATTGAACGTACACCTCGACCGCACTGCCCTCTAGCGGTTTTCATACATTTTGTCTTCAAGAATCGAAGGGGAAAAAGCGCCGATCGGCACACTATTCTTTCTAGGCACTATAGTATTGATGAAGCAAAGTTTGAGAAATTAAGGAACCCTCTAGAATATTTTTTATGCACGTTATTAAGCATTAATTGCTAATCTAGAATTATTAACACCAATTGAATTTTTTGCATGATTTGGAGAACAAAAAATCTTACCTTGAGAGGAACACCTCAGAGCAACAGTAGGATATCTTAGTGTTATTCCTAGGATTAGATACCTTAATGTTGCTCTGAGGCGACAATGTGTATTTCAATAATTTTAAAAAATGAAATTAAATATCCAGTAATATTTTTTAAAATTTTGAAAAATCACAGTATCAGAAAATTTTGTTATCATATTACATGTCTTACTCAATATTTTTCATTGCGCATCCCTGTACTTTTTTTCTTTTTAATTGGAAATATACATGTGTTACGGACGTAACGTACTGCTTTTTTGTTACGTCCGTAACAAAAAATGTTACGTCTGTAACGCCATTTTTTTTTTAAACTAAAAAAATTCCAATGATTTAAACTATGGTAAACAAATACTCTGATGAATTGCTAAAAGGACATAAAAGGATTTCTTTTAATTTTGATTTTTTAGGAAGTAACGACAACTTTTGCTAAATTTTTGTTACAGAACGTAACATTTAACTTCATTTTTTAAAATTTAAATTGGCTAATTTTATTTTGTAAGAAAAATTAAAATAAATACATGTTATTATAGTATTATGTCTGTACTGCAATTAATTTTGTTTATTTTTATTTTGTTATTAGAAATAAGCGTTTGAAAACAGGGTAATTTTTATCTGATTATTTTGAAGCCCCAACTATCATACTTCCAACTACGAAAAAAAATTATTATTTAATTTTTATTAAAAAAGCAATGCAATATTTTGAAAATGCACAATTCAAGCTTTAGAATGATGTATAATATAGGCAAAATAACTGCAATATGAAATTTTGACCTAGACTGGTTTCACTTTTCATGGAATTGCCCAATGATAAAATACAGGAGTCGATGAATTTTCAAGGGTAAAATTTTTAAAAAGTATGAAAAGGATGCAAATTACACAAATTCCGGATTTTTTTCAGCATTTGTTACCTATTCTAAAATTTTTGCGAGTTTTTTTTTTCTGGTAATGTCTGGTAAGTTATTTATTAAGTACTTTTATTTAAATTTTTTTAAACTTGTAAACTTTATTTTAGTAGTTATTAAATTATTGCTTGTCGCAGATTTTTTAGAAAGGTATAGCTCTTTAAAAAAGAAAAAGTTTTGTATTCTTTAAGTAAAATAAAATATATTAATTTTAGAAAACTCAAAAGAAAAAAATAAATAAAAATCCAGCTTAAATGTTTCCCTGTTCACCAGTAGTTTTACATCATTATTGCTGCATGTAGGAAGCTTCTTTTATTTTGAAAAACCCATTTTGCTAACCTTTGGGAACGCGCGCTACTTATCGATACACGACAGCGCGCGCTGGGTCAGATTGACCCATATAACGTTTTAAGAGCATTTAAGCAAAATTTATTGCACTATTAAGTAGTAGATCATGATATTGGCAAATATTAATCAAAATTTGGTTTTAATTATGAACTAAGCAAATAAATATGTATACTTACAAATCACAGCATCTACTGCATAAATGATAAGTATGCTCACCCACAAATATATTTTTTACATTTTATACAGGATGTTTTTTGTTTTCCTGTCTTTTGCTACTGGACAAATACAGCATCATTTTCTGACCTCACTTTTCAATTTCTTTTTTTGGTTGTTCATCAGTTTCTGCTAAATGTCCTTCGATCTTTTCTCTCAACTTACGCGGAAGAGACGGCTGCAAACTTCTCTCTTGAGTGTACTCTTTTACAAGTCCTAAAGCAAGCGTTTTTAAGAATGTTTCTTCTTTTTTTTATTCTCAGATGTTTCTTTCTTTGATGACACTAGTAGCACACGGGCATTGATGGCTGCGGTGTTTAAAATAGAGAAGAAAATGACCATAGGCCATCTTTTGCTAATTCTTGCCACATTATAACTAGCAGACATTTTATCAACTGTATCGACAGCTCCTTTGGTTAGGTTGTAGAAGGTTATAATCTCGGGGTTTTTTGCGTCACCCTGTTTCTTGGTCAATACTATCGTCGTGATGCATGGTCCGATAAGAGAGCAACACATTTGGTTTTCTTTGGTATGTAAGAAACAAGGGTTAATTCTTTTTGAAATCCGAAAATGGAAGAGTACTGCTCTCTATCTTTTCCACACATAAATTCTTTCGGAATTTCACGTTTATTTTTTTCTTATGGTTCCAACTAGAGTAGTTTTTTTCTGTAGCAGATCTTCAGCTAAGCTGTAACTAGTGTACCAATTGTCGACTGTAATGTTTCGACCAGAATTTAGTAATTTTCTCGACAAGCGCTTCACTGCTTCAGAACCAGAATTATTGATCTTGTAAGGACCTTCAGGCTGTGTTCCAGCATGAATTTCCTGATTCCAAGTGTAAAAAGTTCTAGCGTTGACCAAAGCAAAAACCTTAAGTCCATATTTGGCCGGTTTATTTGGCATGTATTGACGAAAAGCACATCTACCTCTAAAAGCTTCCAGTTTTTCGTCAATCGTAAGGTATTCACCTGGAGAATAAGCCTTTTGGCAGTTGCAAACGAATAGTTCAAAAATTTCACGTATTGGAGCCAGTTTGTCGATTTCTCTTCTTTCAGAACGATCTCTTATATCATCAAACCTCAGGCACCTCAAGAGGAATAGAAATCATTTATATGACATTGTTCTGTGGAAAATGTCCAACCCAGTTCCATCAGTTGCCCAAAGGTCTCGAACATTAACATGGGAAGATTTATGCAAACCACAAAAATAAAGAAGACCAATGAGGGCATTTAGTTCGCATAAAGTTGTGTATTTCGCATCCCGATCTCTCTGGAAGTTATCCGCAATATTGTCAATATAAATATTTGTATATGTTACAATTTTTGACAACAGCGCTTGATCTATCAATATATTCCAAGCATCTAATGGAGAACTTAGGTCTTTTACAATCCCAATATTTCCAGGAAGTTTCATAACAATGTTATGAGAAAGAATTCTCGCATTTGGCCTATTTTTCTTTTTCATCCATTTGGAGACTTTGTCCTTCCCTATATAATATTCTTCTGGTGAAATGTTGTTTTCCTCTTCCGAGCTAATGTCTTCTTCCGAGGAAGTATGATGCTCGCTGTAATGTTCATCATCATTAATTTCCTCATCTTCTTCATTTATAGTCTCTTCATCTGTTGATATCTCATTCAACAAAGTTTGTAAATATTTCATTTCTTCATTATAGCGAGCCATTTTTGCTTTTGATCCAGCTGCCATCATTCGTTCAAATAGGAGCACGAGCACGCGCGCTGAGTCAAAATGACCCCTGCCGGCAATTTCACACAGTAGGGATTGTCGAAAATGCTAAAAAGCATATCCAAGGTCAAGGGGACGACCTTGAATGCAGCTACAGTGGAACTGGTCCACTTCTTTCAAATAGGGGTCGAGCTGCGATTTTTTTCCCTTTCGCCTGTGTCAAAAAGACCCAGTGCTCGCGCTCGAATGCTAATGAGAATGGGAATTTTGGAAAAAATCAGAGGCAAATTTCAAGCTGGTTTGAAACCCCGATGGGCAACTGTTCTTGCATTTTTGAAATGTTTCTAGTAAAATATTCTAAGAAATGAAGAATCACTAAGTTCCAATGACTTCCAATCTACTCACTAGAATGGAAATAGGGTGGAGGGGGGGGAGAGAGAAAGGAAACGAGAAAAATAACGTCAGCACGAGTTTGCGAAAAAAAGCTGCTCTTAAGTCCGCAAATTAACCCACGATACTTAAGTCTTAACACATTCATATTTTGGAGAATCTAGGGGGGGGGGGGGAGGGGGCTACTCAAGGGCTCCAGAATAAAAAATCGAAAAACTTAATTTTAAGCCATTTTGAAGCTAGAAGTGGTTCGAGATTTTTCCTCTGCCAACTAAAAAAAAGGTCAAAAATATTTAGGCTGTCTTTAATGATGTAAAAGTGGGGAGGGTGAGGTTTAAAAAAAATCGAAAACTGGAGTCTTAAAAACACTAATCTAGGCATTCTTTGGTGAATTTATGAGAGATGGTTTCGGTGTTCTAACCTAAAAATATTTTGTAGCTGATGCATTTATAACTATTTGAGGCTATACTAAAATGACTTAAGAGAAAGGGTATTTGGGACCCTCTCTCGAAAAAGTTTGTAATTGAAGTCTTAAAACTTTTAGGCTGTCTTTGGCAATGTCAAGAGGGGGAGGGGGGAGGATCTCTCTAGGCGAAATTCTAAAACTGGAATCTTAAAAGCTCAACTTTAAACCATCTTTAATGAATATAGAGGGTGGGGGTACGGAGTTTCCCTCCTCCTTCAAAGCTGAAGTATTCAGAACTCTGCTTTAGGTAATCTTTGAGGGACTTAAGAAGAGGAAACTCGAAGGGCCCCTCTCGATAATTTAAAAATAGATAGAATTTAAAAATTTCTAAAAACTTCGGTGATGAAAAAGGGGAACCACAAATTTGAGTCAAATTTAGTGAACTTAGGGGAAAGAGTTCGGGGGAGGGTCTCTCTCGCCCAAAAATTTCTCTATGCTGAAGTTTTGAAATGCCATTTTGGCTATTTTTGAGTGAGTAAAGACTTTGGGAAATCGGGGGTCTTTCTCGAAACATTTTCGAAATTGGAGTCGTAAAACTTTGGGTTGTCTTTGGCGATGTGGGGAGGGAAGTTGCTCTTTCAATAGAAAAATAAACCTTAAACACAAACTTACACTGCCTTTAGTGGGCTTGCTTCACACAAGGAGAGGGGGTATTCCGCCGCCCAGCCCGAAAAATTTTCGTTTCTGAAGTTTTAAGAACTTTGTTTTGGGCTGTCTTTGGATAACTTAAGTGGGAAGGGAGTCGGAAGCTTCTGTTAAAAATTTTCTGAAATCAAAGTATTAAAACTTTTAGGCGGTCATAAGTCATGTATATAGGTAAAGGGAATACTGTTAATTGAAAAAAATTTAGAAACTGAAGCCTTAAAAACTCAAATTAAGATCATTTGTGGTGAACTTAGAGGAAGGGGTTCGGGAGTTCTCTTCCGAAAATTTTTCTATGCTGAAATATTTAAAATGCTACTTTAGGCTGTATTTGAGTGCCTTTTGAGGGACATGATTCGGGGGCCCTACTTGAGTGAGGATTCAGTTCCCCTATTGCTTTTTTTAATTAATGAATATTGGATAGTGTTCCTCATTTAAAAAATACTACTTCACTGAAGCTGTTTTTTTAATTGTTTTTTTTACCACCTGCTATCATATAAAAGAATTCTTTTACAAATGAAGACTGGGCAGAGGGTGCGGGGAATGGTGCCAGTTCATTAATCGTCCGTACCCCACCTTTCTTTCTTTTCTGGCTTGTTCGCGCTATCTTGGGTGGACTTTCCGATCAGAACTGATTTATGTTGTAAAAGTCAAAATCTTAAGTCCCAAGCGATTTTATTGCTGCAATAAAAAGGTTTACCATCGGTAAAAAACCAATAGCTTGGAGCCCCGAACACTTTTACCCCTAACATCGTCCAACATCGTCTAAAATTGCATTTTTGCAACTTCAATTTCGAAATATTGCCAAAGGAGAGTTCTTCAACTCCATCCTTTTGATAATGCATTCAAAACATGTATAAATGTTATGAAAGACGGAGTAGAATTTCGTTTTTAAAACTTTAATTTCAAAATCTTCAAACCTTCAATTTCGGGGAGAGCTAGCGCCCCCCCCTTCTTTCTATAATATTTTTGAAAATAGTCCAATATTGTTATTTTGGGACTATTAGTTTGAAAAAATTGATGTAAGAGAGTCCCTGAACCCCTCCTTTCCCTGAACTTCACCAAATCGGCCTATCATTGCGTTTTGTGGACTTCAATTGAAAAAATTTCTGGGGGAGAGCCCCCAGACCCCGTTGGTGGTTTTTAGGTTTTTTTAAAACTACGATATCAAAACCCTTATGTATTACAATTTAAACTAGGTCCATGTTGTTATAAAAAGTCAAAAGCGAAAAATTCAAAGTAATTTACAGATTTTAAAACTGCCATAGTCAAAATCTACAAACATTTATGCTCATAAAATTTTCCTTAAGCACGCATGTGGGGGGGGAGGCTCAAAATATTTTCCGTCCTGAACACATCAATAACATCGCACCCATGACTGGGAACGAGAAAGGTTCCGATGCAATGAATAAAGTGGTCTAAGTGCCAGTTCCAGACGATGCTATCTGGTGACTAATTAATGAAATGACGTGGGACATTAAAAACAATGGGTGATAAACTACAAGTAGCTAATGTTTTTTATATTTCAAGTTGATGAATCAACAGATATAAGAGGTGCAATATTCTTGCTGATTAGGACAGCATTCAAGATCATTTTATTTGCTGCAAAGAACTTTCTGATCATGCAGCAGGTTATTCTGCGTTATAGTTAAATTAATAAAAAGCAACGGGATCCAGTGTTACATCTATACACGCGCATGCAGTGATGGAGCAGTTGCAAAGATGGGAAATATCGGAGGATTCATGTTGAATGCGAAAAATCAAAATCCAGGTATCTAAATCGGTTATCTCCATTTTGAAAGTCTCCCGGCAAACAATATGACATATGAGCTGAAGTTAGCTACAATTGAGGCAGTAAAAACCGTCGACTTCATACAATTAAAGCCACTAATTTATCATATTTTCATTGAAGTTTCAGAAGACATTGGGGTAGATCATATCTCTCTGCTTCTTCAGACGCTGTTTTTTAAAAAGCAAGGGCCAACCAAGGATTTAGTCGGGGGGACAAGGTACAAATTTCTGATGTTTCACGACGAAACGAAGCATACCAGTTTATTACACGACAAATATTTTCTGGGAGAACAAGCGTACGCATCTGATATTTTTTTAGAATCTTTACAAATTGAATCAAAGAGTTCATGGAAGTGGTGAGTATCATCATGTTCATATGTATGCACAATTGAACAGATTCAAACCAAAAATTCATCATTGGAGAGAGGAATTTGATCGTGGCCCACTGAATATGTTTAAACGGACTAACTATAGTTGGGGCAAACTCATCCTGGCAGCATTATGAAGGCTACGCAGATACGAATTGCAGCATTACGATGCTGCCAGGTTCGGTTTGCCCCAAATATAAAAACACCTTGAAAGAAAAGCTTAAAATGGAGAGATAGTATATTTAACCTTGATTCAGAACAAAGTTTAAGCACTACTTCATGTTGACTGGCATAGAACAATATGACTGGGTTTGTGATCCGTTGACGCATCAGCAAGGAACTTTCCTCTTAAGAAATATTTTTTGCTCTCAGCAGCGACCATTCCTTTAAACTGGGGTTTAGAGCATTTGGACGTATATTCGCTGTTAGTAAAAAAGAGTATATCTAAAAATTTCTGATCATGTTATTCACGAACTGTTGCTATTACCATTATTCTTAGCATTAACACTTTTCAAGAACAGAGCTGAATAAAAAGCGTCGCTTTCCCTCAAGGCAGGCATAATTTTCTCAGTTGTGTTAAGTGAAAGCTTGGTACTTGCTAGTCTCAATAATCACTAAAATTCTTGATGAACTTTAAGTTCTATAGAAACTAAAATAGTTAAAAGATTAAATGTTCTTTCTCCTTCAATTAGTAAATGATGAAAACATTGTTCATATTTACATATGAAATTTGGCTTCGTGTGCCTCAAGAATCGAGCCAACTATCAAGTGTGCCGTGAAGTAAAGAAGGTTGAGAAGCACTGCTTTACAGAGTCCATATATACTAACATTTACATATATGTTTTTTATTTATACGCTTGTTTCATACAGTCCCTTCAAAAATGTATAAACGATGCTTCCCTGTGTCTTCTTTCAAAATCTTAAAACTAAATATTTAAAAATACGCTAAACTCCTGATTATCGGCAGTTGGACTATCCGCGGGTCTTTTCGCAATTTTTTTAAAATATTTAGCTTATGATTGTATTATTGTTTGCTCTTAGATTATATATATATTTTTTATGTGCAATGTAGCAATGTTTTTAGTTATAATTGAATGCGTAAATAAATGTTTGTATTGAGTATTATTAATATTTTTTATCTTATCATATACTCTAAATATTGTTTTTTACCCATTATTAAGATTATCCATTTAGTTTTTGCTTATCCACCTTACCGTGTCCGCCGGTAATCTGGATTTTACTGTATATGCAATCTGTATTATTTTTCCTACTTAGAAATATGCATGATTTTTTACTTTTTACTTTTCCGTGCATTATCAAAGTTTTTCATGTGGGATATTGAACTTAAAAAAATATTTAAGGAAAAAAAACACTGGAATATAAATATTATAAATTCTTGACTACTGATTTTGTACAAGAAATTTGAAAGATTTTCTATTTTTTCCCCGAGTGAAAATATATTTCTCTCTGGGAAAAAAACTGGTTTTCCAAGCTGTTCCCAACCCATCTGTACCCCTTCTATTTCAAGGTGTTCAAATTTTTTATGCATTTGTCATCAGTAAAGTGATTTTCATAATAAAATGATTTTAAATTTAAATAATGATCTGTAAATTTAAATTTAATTTTCTCTATGCCATTACACTTTTTTTTTTTTTTGAAAAATATTTCAATTTGCATCTGTTTGAAATTTTCAGGCATGTTATCAGTCATATGTCAAGCAGGTACTTGTGTACAGATCTTATGCAGACTATTAGACTTGTCCCTGTGTGTTGGGTGCCACATGGTGGAACTCAGAAGAACTCAATCTTGTATCCATCATGAAACAGTAAGTTTATTAACAATTTTATCAATGTAGCTGTTTATTTTTACAATTGTTTTTAAGATGTTTATATTGATAAGAACTTTAAAATAAAATATTAAAAGTTTGTCCAATAGTGATAATTGATCCATAACTGCACTGCATTAGAATTGATTATTTCAGAAAGGGCATAAGTCCCACTAATGCAACCTTTCAGGAATCAACGAAAAGTGATTATTTCATTTACAAATGAACTAAAGTCTACAAAAATTTTTGTGACTAATCGAGCCATAAGTAGGGTCATTAGCTCACCTTAAATAACCTTTCATTTCGTCTCTGAAATTAATTAAATTTTTTTTTAAGTATGCCTTATGCCCTTTATGCAGTAAATATCCTGAGACTAGAATAGAGTAATGAAAATGTAAATTACGTGAAACAGATTTGTTTCAAACTCATTTATGATAATAAAAAATAATGAAACAAAGTGACAAATAATTAGTGACGTCCGTATGCGTAAATTCATTATCTTAAGAAAGTGCATCTTGTTTTTTTCCTTTTCTCTCGTCTTGTTTTTGTGAATTAATGACGTCTGGTATAAAAAAAATTTAAAAAAAAGTAAAAACTAACAAACTGAGAAAAAAAAGAAAAAGTTTTACATGTGTATGAAACTATATTCATCAAATACATCCTTCATGGAAATCTTCTTTTTCAATCTTTCTCTTGTCTAGTTTTGTGTACCAAGTTCGATGTACATATTAGTATGATTATGTTCAAAATTGCACTGAATAATCAACTTGATATCTGTTATTTCTTTCTGCAACATGAAAATTTCCCCTTGATGTTCTATATTGGCAAAGGTAGCTCAGCCGATAAGCGTTTGCAATATGATCTTGAAAACCGTCTTTAAAATAGCTAGTCTGAAACCGTTCACCTTTGGTGTTTTCAATCCAATATTTAAATATCGTGAATATTGAGAATTGAAAACATTTTTCGCCCAGTACAAGGTTCATACTTCCTTAAAAAACCCTTAAGAAACCCTTAATTTCATCAAGAAAAATTAAGGTCCCTATGAACTAAAGTCTACAAAAATTTTTGTGACTAATCGAGCCATAAATAGGGTCATTAGCTCACCTTAAATAACCTCAATCCCCGTTTTCTTATTTTTTTTTTATTTCCTCCCTCAGATCTTCATGCTGTGCGATGTCTGCCGCAAACGTATGTTTATAAAACATGCCAACAACGTCAAACATGTGTTTTGCTGAAAATTGCATGCCTTGTTTGAGATTTCAATCTTTTTGCATCCTGCAAATATTTCAGGCATTTTAAATGTTGGAAGGTTTTTTTACCATATTTTAGAAAAAAATGCATAAGTCAGTCAAAAAAATGTGCTCGACAACCAGTCTCGTGTTATATTGAAACTTGGCATGTTACTTTTTTTTATGTATTTAAGAAAGCATTCAAAATATTAATGGTGAATCTCTTGTAAAATATTTTGGAATTTCATGATTAATTGAAGCAACTTCAAGTTGTATTTTTAATCCTGAAATAGTATATCATGAAGTTTTTAAATTCAAAATATTAGTTTGAATGCAAGGAAAAAAGGATAACCAATTATACATTTATTTATTTTCAATTCTGGCTGTGTTGTACTGGCTTGTGTATGTGTATGTTGTAGCATATAAGGAAAACGTAGATTTTTTATTCTATTATAAATTTTTACTGTACAATCAAACCTAATTTTAAAATTTGCGTTCTCCATTTTCAATACCTTCAATTCAAGTGTTTTTAGTTTAAAAAAGAAATATTTGTTTCTAAAAAATATGAAAATTTTATCATTTTATTATTGAGTCGTGTAGCCAATATTTAACTCTGGCTCCCTCAATCCTGTATTCAAAGACTTCAGAGTTAAAAATTGCTGCTTCTCTTTCAGTATTTAAATTTATATAGAAATGAACAAACTTGCAAGAAATGGTGCACAATACAGCAAATTTTTACAAAATGGGATGTTAGTTACTATAATGAATGAAAATCATTAATAATAAAACCAAAGTTTAAATATCTTGAAGGAAAGATATTTTAGTTTTTTTCCTTCAATTTGCCACTCACTACAATAATGTATGTTAAAAAAACTAAAAAATGCTTTTATATACAAAACTAATTTTCTATGATGTTATTTTCCTGATATTTTTTTTTTATAACTGTAATTTGAGAAATAAATACAATGCTTTAAGAACAATACGTTCCATATATCGTTTTAACTACTACCCAATTATTTCAAACATAATTAATAGGGAAGAAATTTCATATTATCTTTGAAACCTGAAACTGATGGTTAATTAGCCTTTTTTTTTTTTTTTGTTGAGTTTTAGTTTCATGGACTCTATAGGCTATTTTGATCTCATCCCTTTCCTGCATAATTAAAAAAAAAATTTTCTTTGGATATCCTCCTTTTTGCTCTCTGACCACTCTCATCCCTATGATGTATGAAATTTTAATGTATAATTTACTGATAATGGGACATCCCATTCAATTGCGCCTGTCTGTGTTTTGGAAAGAATGCTATGCATTTGTGTTTATGTATGTCTCTAGTACTTTGCCCCCCTCCCCCCTCACACACACTGAAAAACTTAGAAATGGTCTACCTAAAGTTATCTAATCATCTTCAATGAGATCATAAAAATTTTTGAGTTCTAAAAAAGTCCTTAATTTTCCCTTTTAAAAATGAGTATATGAACCCTGCAGTAGATTTTTTTTTCCAAAATCTCAATTTGGGAGATAAGTCCTCTTATAAGAAAAGAAGGGCACCTCTGTTTTAGCAGTTACAGATTTCATTATTTTCAACAAATTTGATGGTGATTCTTGATTAATTTCAGAATTTCACTTATAAGAGATGGGATTTCACATGGGTAATAATCTGTCACATCTGTTTAACATTCGTTTTACTGTTTCAAAATCCCAGTAGCAAAGGACAAATGAATGTCCTCTCAGACTGAAGTCATATGTCAGCTGCTGATTATTTTTAACTAAAACTGATTTAATATTTGCTTCGCTTTTTGTATCATAGTTTATGACAAAAGGAGCTGAAAGTGTTAGTATTTTCAAATGATAAATGGATGCTCTCGAAGAAATGTTTTCATTTTTGACAAAACAAATCCTTAACAAAAATGGTTTTATTGCACCAAAATATGAGTTTTATTATTATTATTATTGTTTTTTTGTGATTGCTATATTGGTTTTAATTCTATCACAATTAAAAATGTTATTACTGTATTGTTGAAAGGTGTTTCTTTGTTCGGATTTTATTTTCATATTTTTTTTAATATCTTTGTTTCCACCAGTTTATTTTTCATACTGAAAATTGTCAGCTTGTCTCTTTCGTTTTGTTTTTATGATTCAGGCTTTCATTAAATCTCTTTAATACTTCAAAAGTACTGTTAGTTTATTTTTGGGACAGTTTAAATCAAAAATACTGTTAGTTTATTTTACATTACAAATAAAGTTTATGCTAAATTTGTTTCCTCTTGACGTGTGTTCAGTCCTATCTCTTCCTATTTTTTTCCTACTTTTTTAAGTGATTTTTTACCTGCTTTTCCTACACTTTCAATTTTTCATTCCTTATTTCCTACTTTTTTCTCCCAAAAAACCACTTTGGGGTCTGGACCAAGAAAATTCAAGAAAAAATACATCTTTAATTTATTCAAAGTTGCTTTACAGAGCAAAAGCAGTTCATTTTTGCATTCTTTCTGCAGTTGAATGATATAAAAAGACAGGGAATTAAAAAATAGTTTTAAAAAGTAATACATTACTTTTTTAGACTACCGAACAAGCCGCTGATTTCATGGTTCGAATTCAAGAGAAATTTAACGACGTAAGAATTGTGATTAATACAGAAATCTATGCATGGTTTAGAGGACTCAAACATCATGTACTTGCATTGCAAAATACGAAAGCCCATTATTGTAAAGTGATAAAATTAGTCTCCAAAATTTTTTCTTAATAATACATAAAGCAGTTCATTCCAAAATTTAAGGTTTTTGTGATTAGATGGAGACGAATAGGCCCATCCTCACATGGACTCTTAAGTGGCATCAAAATCTTGTTGGTGAAAAAGAGATAAGCGGTTAGAATGAGAACGTCAGTTTTTATGCCCAAATCCCCTGAAGAAAAACAGATTCATTTGTTCCACTGTCCTTGGGGTTATCTGAAATTTAAGGAAAGACAACTTTAAAGTAAAAAGAAAAACTTAAGGCCACTTATTAAAATTTTAAGGAATATAAGGGCAGTTATTTTCTTCTCTTAAAAAGATTTTGTAAGGAGCCTGCGAACCCTTATCTGAATCAAACACTGAAGAAACTGGTTTCAACAAGATGTTAGTATTTTCCCAGAATCCCTTATGAACATTGTCAGCTAGTGAGATTTTAATAAAAAGTCTAATGTCAGGGAGTCCCAGAGAGGACATTCCAGCTGTGCCCCCTCTGTTACAAATCCGTCTCCTCTGTTTCGTCTATATTTCTCCTTTTTAAAATCATTACAAAATATGATTAAACTGTTAAATTTTACTGAGTATACCTGTAAGTTTGAAACTCTTTAATATAGTGCTAAAATTTGATTTGTTGCTTCAATCTTCAGAACCTCATCCCCCCCCCCTCCCAGACGCCTCAGGTTGTCTGAATTAAAGAACGTATGGATTATAACCTATAACTTGAGCCAAGATACATATGGTAGAATCCATGTCAATAAAACAAAAAGCGTAACTTCATGGTCTCGGATTTTTTTAAATTCAACAGCTGTTAAAATTCATAAAAATTTAAAATTACGTTTTTTTTTGGCCCAAGAATATTTTTGGGCTGAGATAGAGGCCGTCAAAGATGACAGTCTTGTCATGATTTCTCACTTGAGATTTTCATCAAAATATTTAAAGTACATTATCTGAAGAACGTTAGAACATATTTTGTTGCAGTTTATTTTATTTATAAGGTTATTTTTTCTTGTTTAAAAACATATGCAACATTTTGAAATATGTGCTTTAGTTTTTTTTTTCAGTCTTTTGAAAAAAAAAATGTTTAAAATAATTTTTTAAATTTTTCTCAATGTCAATTTTAAAAATTTTCATTTTTTTATACAGTTTATTAGTACTACTGAGCACTACGTTCCCTGAAAAGAAGAGCTTCTACTTTTTTTTTAAACAGATTTTAGAGGCATTTGAAAAAATGAGGACTTTTAAGGATTCTCGTTACGTAATAGCAGACCTGAAAATTCCATAAACTTTTTCGCAACAAGTGGCCAGAAAACACTTTTAATTAAGTTATATAGAGAAATTTTAATTTCGAGTCTCCACTTTATTCAGGAGGTTTATCTTTTAATGAAAACAAGAACGTGGTCTTCAGCCGATTTGCTGCATTTCCCCACACAACCTTTCAGCGTAGCGCCGAAAGAATCACTGAGCGCAGTGCCGTCTTGTTCTCACTAAATTCAATATCTTGAATAAAATGGTGACTCAAAATGAAGGTTTCGCTATATGACTGAATTAAAACTGTTTTCTTGCCACTTCCATCAAAAAAAAGATTTTTCAGGTCTGCCTTTTTGTAAAAGTTCATTAAAAACCATTTTTTTGAATGCCTCTATAGTAGTGTTCCCGCTAGGCCGTTTTTGAAGGGTGCAACGCCCTGCCCTTTTCCATATCAGCAGAATGCGCCCTGCCCTTTTTTAGATCGCAAAATGCGCCCCACCCTTTAAGAAAAAAGGAAATTGCATCCTGTGTTTTTAAAAAGATGCCTCAAGCATCGTTTGTACTCGAACGATATCGGGCGATTTTACTTGTCCAGCGATCGTCCGCTAAAACGCCCATTTCTTATCATTATTCCCAGAATTTCACCCTGAAAACGGCCCCATAAATAAAAGAGGAAGCAAACACCAAGGCAAAGAGGAGAAGGGGATGAGATTCTATGAATTCTAACAGGCTTATCAGTAGGAAACAAAGGCATGTTCTTCCTTTGGGTGAACAGTGAAGGTGGGTATGGGTTTTTGACAGGGTGTGGGAAGGGATATGGTTCTTTAGGAAGGAAGAGATCATTGTTTCATTCATCCCCATCCTTGATCTTCTGAGAATCAGCAATGAGAGAGGGAATAGGACATTTTCGTAGCATTTCAGCCCTTTGTGTCCGTTTTCCGTTTGCACCTGGAAATTAGGCTAAGCAATTTTAGCGCATTGCTAGTGATTGTGTAGCAATCTTTTTTCATCTGTTTCTGGAAAGTTAGCTTTCTGATTGTTTCCTAAGTAGAAAATAGTACAAAGATTACAGAGCTAAAATACAAGGGTATTTTTTTGCCCCTTAGATTTTTAACCCCCTTCCCCAGTTAAAAAAAAAAGCGTTTGAAATGGAAACATATCGCTTTTCCAAGGAAATTTTCCGCTGCAAAATAATCATTTTTTTCTGTTTCTTTGTGCTAAGTATTTTTATTATCTTTGAATATAAATCGTATAACAGATTATTTTTAAAACTTGTTGACATAATTTTCACAAAAATTGTCTGAGATAAAAATTTTGGATTGGCCCGAGTTGCTTATTTTTGTTTTGCACCTTGCTACGACTACATTTTTGAAGCACTACATACAGTATTTTAATTTAATTATTCTGTTTGAAGTGAAATATATTTAAAAAGGAGAATTAACATTCATCATGATTTTGATGTCTACTAAAATATGTAATGGCACAATGCACGTTACTAGGCAGCTTTTTTAGGTTAGAAGGGGAGATCAGTAATTAAATACTGTTCTTCTTAAATTGAAATTCATAGGGTTTTGAAATGCCTAGAATTTATAGGATAGATAGTCAAATTTAAGGTTTGAAAAGTGTGGAAAAGCTCACAAAGCTAAGTTTCAGCATTACCTAAATGTTCCTATGGAGTGTGGAAAACATTTGTTTGGGGGGGGGGGGAGCTCATCCTTTTCTAAAGACAAATACATTTTCCATATGAAATAATGATATTCAATACTGAAGTCATTGATTGCAGCGATCGGGGGGGGGGGGGGGGGCAGGGAGAGAAGGCTCATAGTGCAACTCTGAATTTTTGCAAGGTGTTTCAAGATGTTATTTCCCCTCTTTATATTTTGGAGAAGGGGTTACTGTTTGAGCGTTGCATCATTGGTCTTGGCTGGGGGGACACCATGCTGAAAAAGTGGGACTAATAAACTAAAAAAATTAAAACTTTTGAAATTGGCATTTTTTAGAAAAAATATCCTTTTAAATAAAACAAACCACAACAAAATATGTTCTACCGTTCTTGAGATAATGTACTTTAAAGATTTTGACAAAAATCCCAAATAAAAAATCATGACAGGACCGCCATCTTTGGCAGCCTGTTTCTCGGCAAATTAATATTTTAGGCAAAACAAAAAAAACTTGTTTCTTAATTTTTTATGAATTTTAACATATGTTAAAGTTTTAAAAAAATTTGACCATCAAGTTATGCCCCTGTTGAATTGACATGGATTCTACTATATATAAACTACTGTACATAGTAAAAATTGTATTTTGAAACCAAGAGAATGAAATATAAAACGGCTCAAGAGAAAATTATGTCACTTTTCATTTATGCAGTCTCTACATCTAAATGGCTGTCCTGATTAGCCAAAGTATGGTTTAACAGGGCTTGGAATAATGAGGGTTTACTGTTCTTTCATCATTTCAGATTATACTTTTCAATACCTCTTTGTAAAAGCAGAGCTTCTCTTGACCAGTCCTGCCACTGCTTTTTTTCTTTCTAACCTTGAGTTTTGTAAACTCAATTTATTCCATGTAGATCCCTGTTTGCTGTTTGGAATAATGCTTTATAAACTGTAAGGTATGACAGTGAAGTTAATCGTAAAAATAGGATGAAAAAGGTCTTTTTGAGAAGTTAAAAGATAACAAACACTTAAAATTATGTCGACTTTTATTTACGTAAAGAGGAAAAACAAATCAAATTTTTGGCATCATATGGCATAATTTTTGCTTAATATATTTTATGTATTTCATTTGTTTTTAGCTTTGCCTGCCCCAAGTGCTGCAAATTTTTGGATTTTTATACAAAAATCGGGTAATAACTCGATCTTGGACCCAGGAGCTGAACACACATTGCCCGGAATCCAAGATCACTGTTTTCACTCTATACGATTTTACCCGTAAGAGGACTCCAAAAGTGATCAAAGTAAGTGAAGTCAGTGGGGGTGAAAGTCATGATGGAGTGAATGAAGAAACAAACTCTATTGCCCCGCTTTTTGTAATTTTTGAAACTTGATTGAAGACTAAGAGTATAGAGTATATTTTGAAGCTTAACTGTTGGTGAGTAAAAAAAAAGTAACATATAGAATAGATTCTGAGAGTTGGGATAAAAGAAAACATGGAGTTAGTGGAAATAAAACTCGATTACGACGCTTATAGTAATTTTTAAAACTAAACTGTTGGCAAGTGAAAACTAAGTAACATCTAAAATTAATAAAAGTTGATTCAATGTATGTATGTCATCGCTACTTCTCCTGAATGACAGAAAACTGAGCATCAAACCAGAGTACCGATAGATTCGTAATTTTTCTGGCTACACAATTAGCTAGCTGTTATAATTATGTGACTTTAATTGGCAGAGATATTGATTAAAAACTTTATTTTTCTACCTCTGGGGTCCTTGTTCCAGAGCTGCTGGCAAGATACGAAAGGGAAAGTGACCCGCAGACAGGAAAAGACGCACACAAAGCAAGAAGCACGTTCTCGATGTGCTAAAAAAAAAGTTTCCAATGGCTTAAAGTGTGTTTTTTGATGCCTTGATTTTTTAATTTTTTTTATTTATTTTTATTTTATTTTATGTTTTATTTATTTATTTATTTTTTTAAGGAATAATTTACGTGCCAAAAACGTCAATTTAAATTCTTGCAAAAAGAACTTTAGCTCAATCATAGGTGCAAGACCTTCCATCTCAGGACGGATTTCTGTCTTGGACAAAATTTCCGAGACAGAGGTCGGGACGGCTAGAATTTCAATGACTTTCCTTCATTTTTTACTTAAAAAAGATAAATTGAGTGTTTGAAAAATATGCTTTAATATTACTGAACTGTTCCATTACCACGAATTTACATCGACATTCTCTCAATTTTCCGCCATGGGCTTTTGTTTACAACGTTCTTTTGAAGGAGTGACTTTTAGATTCGTGCCATTTGCCTATTTTTAGGTTGCTCTGTTATTTTCAACTCACTGACCACGGAGTTGCTCACTATTCTCCCTGTATTATCGAATTAATCGTCTCTATTTAAAAATTTAGCCTTTTCTCTTTCTATTTTCAATCATCCTTTTTTTTTTTTTTTCATTTGTGTATTTTTTTTTTGTAAACTTTACACGCATAAATGAAAATTATGTGCGCTTTTAAATTCTCTTTGAATCTGAATCACCGATTGAGAGTGATTGCAGACGGGATGAAACACTTATGCCACAGCAAAGGGTGTCCACATACCAGGGAACCATCAAGGACTTTAAAGATTTCAATAAAAATTAGAACTTTGGAAAGAATCGGGGGAAAATTTCAGTCCGTATAAAAAGTTAAATTTTGTATTTTTTTACTCATTTTTATTTTTGCATCAAACTTTCAATATCTTAACTGCATCTGATTTTGGACATTTTTGCAAATAGAAGTATACATCTAAGACGAAGGGTTCACAAAAAAAAAGTCTTATAGGTCAAAACGGAATACCCTGTATAAACTACTGTACACAGTAAAAATTGTGTATTTTGAAACCAAGAGAATGAAATATGAAACGGCTCAAGACACACTTTTCCCGCATGTTCAACTTTGCCAGAAAATATTATCAAATTATCATGCCGTGGAGACTGTTTCATTGTTGGTGATGTCAGCGTTACTCAATCAGTGCATTTGCTATTATTCATATGATGATTCGTTTTCTGCATATCACTAAATTCTACAAATGTCTCTAATGCTCAAAACAGTGCATCACAGTTTAGGATTATTTTTTGCAAAATTCTTTTTGTGACTGTGACTTGACATGAGAAACAGTAAATTCCTCAAATTAAGAGAAGTGAAGTTTTGAATTATTTTAATTATTTAAATCTTTGTTATAAAAGCCTTGTTTTCTGTTATTTATTTTTATTCTTTGTAGTAATTCAATACATTTTTAAATAGTTTTTTTTTAAATAGTTTTTTAATGTGCCGAACTTTCAGATATCCTGCACACAAATAACATCCATGTTGCTTGCTTGCAAGAAACAAAGCTAAACCCCAAATTATGCTTTAACATTAAGGGGTATACCACTATCAGGAAAGATTGAAACTGTAGTACTGGAGGTGGAATTGCTTTATTAGTAAAAACACCTGAATTTAAATATACGGTCCTCCCAACCTCAAACACAGACAGCAGCACTGAAGCTCAAGCAATCAACATCTTTCTTCCCAAACACACTATTACCGTGGTGAATGTGTACCATCCTGATAATTTACCCATTGATACAAGTCTTCTTCAAGATCTCGCTTCAACATCATCTGAGATCAAAATCATTCTAGGAGACTTTAAGGCAAAAAGCCCTACCTGGGGCAGCAAAGTTCTTGATTTCAAGGGAGATGAAGTGGAAGACCTCGCAGATGATCTCAACTTGACTTTTCTCAACACAGGAGAAAACACTTACGTCTCTAAAACAAATGGCACAGCATCGGCTCTTGACATCACTGCTATAAGCTATGACTCTGCAGATAAAACCCACTGGAGAGTACTTGACTCCGCTATTAGCGATCACTATCCGGTTCTCACTACCCTATCAATTGAACAGGAATGTCCTGCACAGGTTAAGCGCTCGTGGAACTTCCGCAAAGCGAACTGGCACGGATTTACACAAGAATTAGAGAACCTCTGCTCCGCCTCGCCGGAACACAAAGATCTTGAGCAACTACTCCATCTTTTCACCAGCTATATCCAAAAAGCAGCTAAACACCATATCCCCAGAGGAAAACGACGAGACAACTGGGTCCCGTTTTGGAAGGATTACAACATAAAAGACCTGATTCATGAGAGATGCCATTAGTCAAGAGCTCCAGAGGGACAATAACGAACAACTTAGAAGAAAATTTATTGAAGTCAGCCACAGGATAGAGGAGGATATCTCTGAGAGCAAAAAAGAAAAGTGGGCTGAACTATGCAGCAAACTGGACCCCACAAAAGGAACATCACAATACTGGAAACTATTAAAGGTCCTGAATAACTCTAGCATCCCAATGTCAAAGAAACCTCAGTCAAACGTTATCTCAATGGATGGAGTTAATGCAAGAACAAACAAGGAAGCAGCAATTATGCTTGCAAAACAGTATGAAATCACAAGCAAACTTAAGTTCACAGTAGAGGACAGGTTACAGTACCAGAAATATAAATCAATCATTGAGAATAACAAAGGTTTTTGCGCAGAGGAAATTTTCACATCTGATCTTACCCTTGGGGAGCTGGAATATGCTATTCAGCGTCTTAATCAAACGAAATCTCCAGGACCTGATGTTATCTTTGGTCAGATGATTGTACACTTTGGAGAAATTGCCAAAAGGTACTTACTCAACATCTTTAACACCTCCTGGCGCAGTGGCAAATTGCCCAAGATTTGGAAGAACTCTATCATCATACCTATCCTCAAGGCGGGAAAGGATGCTTCCAATGGCAAGGGTTATAGACCTACATCCTTGACATGCATTCTCTGTAAGCTTATGGAGCATGTAATCCACTGCCGTCTTATGAAGTACCTCACGGGGCACAACATTCTTCATTTCTATCAAACAGCCTATCGTGCCAACCATAGCACTGTGGACCAGTTGTTCTACCCGAGTCAAACAATTATCAATGGTTTCCAAGAAAAGCCTCATTTGAAAACTGTTGCAGTGTTTTTAGACCTGCCGCATGGGCAAAAGAGCTCAATTTGACCATAAATGCTGATAAGACAAACTTTTGCATTTTCTCTACTGACAGACGACATAGAGGCACTTTTAATGCAAATATTAAAATTGAAGACTCCAACATCAAAAGGGTTTTCTTTAATACCTATCTCGGTGTAACCTTAGACCCTGAGCTTCGCTTTTCAAAGCACATTGAACAAACTTCTAACAAAGCGCTTGGAAAATTAAACATACTTAGAAAACTCTGCGGAACTACATGGGGATCAAGACCTAAAACCCTAAAAAGTGTTTATTGCTCTATTATTAGACCAGACTTGAATATGCTGCCCCAATCTGGTGTCCGGCATCCGCCACTTCCAAACTTATATTAGATTCAATACAACACCGAGCATCAAAAATTATTATTGGCGCAGTCTCTTCCACTAATAACGAAAAAGCTGAACAGGAATGTGGTCTGCCTCCTCTAGAGTGTTGGCGCAATCTTACCACCATTAAGTTCACCAGCAAACTACATTGCTACAATAAAGACCATATCTCCACCAGAGTGTTCAACGAATGGAAAGACAGGAAAAGGCTTAAAAGATCATCAACGCTCCAACTTGATGGAGACATCAGGAGCCAAATAAAGTTAGAGCATTCCACCTTGAACTTTTTGCAAGAGCCTCTATTTCCCAGAAAGCCACCAAAGGAAACAAAGATTAATTTGAACCTCCTACAGCCATGCTCGAAAAAAGAAGACCCACAAACACTCAGACAAAAAGGCCTTGAGACGATTGAAAAGTTCTCCCAGGGTAACTTTGTGACTGTCTATACGGACAGCTCATCTGACAGATCCCTCAACAAAGGAGGTGCTGGCATTCTCTTCTTCCTTCCAAATGGAGATAAATATACACATAAAATCAACACAGGCATAATTGCTTCTAACTTCACCAGCGAACTTCTTGCGATTAAGGAGGCACTCACTTTTTACATGACCAATCAAGAGATCTCAGTCCCAACTGATGGATTGGCAATCTTCTCTGACTCAAAAGCGGCCTTAGAAGCAATCAAAAACGGAGCAACCAACATCACCTCTGACATAAATGCCCTACTCGAAGACTTGCAGGGCAATGGAAAATCCTGCATGCTGCAATGGATACCGGCACACGTGAATATTGAAGGGAATGAGTGTGCGGATTCCCTAGCAAAAGAAGGCAGAAACATTGGCGAACCTTGCACCACCATCACGCTAGCAGACTCAAATGCTGTCGCAAAACACAGACTTCTGCCACATACCTTTAAGAAGCCCCTCATCACCGACTTTGATTGCCCCATAATCCTAACATCTACAATTGCAAGATTAAGAACAAACCACTATAAAGGGATGAAAATTCTTCCCGACAAAACGAAAACTTATATTCCCTGCAAGAACTGCACCGATGCCCAACTGACTCCGGATCACATTCTTGAGTGCCCGGCCCTTATTCCACATGTTCTGCAGCTGGGTATGGTGCCACTGGCTTCAGAACTTCGAGAGGTCCTCTACAGCACAGATGCGTTGCAATTAGCGGACGCAGTCTTGAAGACACACGGAGCCATTTAATTGTCCATGGATACGACAAAAAAAAGTTTTTTTCTGAAAATTGAACGCATTTTCAAAAGACATTTTTGCAATGTAGGGAAAATCTTCCACGATTTTTGTTTTCCAAATCTTTAGTGAAGTTGTCAAGATTTCTCAGAAATATTTTAACGGTATTTAAAAATTGTTTTTGTTGTATAGGAAAATATTTCACGATTTTCATTCCCAGATCTTTATTGAACATGTCATGTTTTATCGCTTATATTTTAGCATTATTTGAAAATTAGTTTTACTTTTGGGAGGTATTAAATGCTTTTCTTTTTCTAAATATATAGTGAAGATGTGCAGTTTCATCATTTATATTTAACATAACTTTTAATTATCATTGATACAATTTGTTCATTTCTTTGAAAGTTGAAATGTTAATTCAAATGCTGAGAGTTTCTGATTATAAAATCAATTCATTTAACTAAGTTACATTTGAAGTTTCTTTCATAGCTTTTTTTTTCCAATCAAAAGTAGCTTTATTTCTTCTAATAAACTGACACATTGGTTAAGAACTGGACCAGAACTAGTCCATCAAATATTGACACTTGTTTTCTTTCAATTAATTGTGCAAGTTTATGTTTAGTCTTCTTTCATCTATAAAATTTTGATTTTTATTGCACCTGACAGTGCATTGAAAAACACTCTTTTAAGTAGGCTTTCCAGACATCCCAGTTTGACCGGGACAGTATCTGTTTTCAGGAAAAATCCCGGTCTCCCGGCCCGTTTTCTTCACATCCCCGTAAAAGATGAATTTCATAAAAGCCTTAAAAATAATTAGCCATGAAAGATTGCTTTTTATTATTACCCCTGGTTTTGGTTCATATTTAGAAACCATTTATTCATAGCATTGAGAACGAACTATCATTCGAAACTCTGTAAAAGCCAGCCAGGGATGTGTAACCCTTTTGAACACTCGCTACGCTGGGAGGGAAGGGGGCACTCCGGTGTCTCGGTTGAATATTTCACACGAATCTGGCAAGCCTACTTTTAAGCATTACTTTTTTTCTCGCATAAAATAAAGAACAAAATGCAATCACTGAACATCCGCCTGAGTTTGCTGCATCCAAGTTCGTAATATAGGGCTCAATTTCAGCCCTCCCCTGTCAGAGGGTATAAGAGTTGCGCAGCTTAAGTGAAACACTACAAACAGTTGGACAACGTCCACTTTGATACATTTTTTTTAAATTAAAATTCAACACCAGATATTTCTGCTTTAGTTTTTAAATAATTTTCAGTCAGTTCAGTTTTTCATTATTAAAACAAAAGTTAATAAAAGTCTGCACAGTGTTAAAAAGCATTCATGAATCAGTATCTCATCGTCAACTCTGCAGGCCATAAATTTACCACCACTACTACTATATGTTATTGAAATTGATCATGTGATCATATTGTCTTGTGCTGTTTTTGTGAGCTTGAAAGAAAAATATCGTCGTTCTTGCAACTCGCACTATTGCGATATTCCATTATGGTGACCAGAACTAAATTACTGCTAACTCAAACAGTTGAGAACTAAGACACTTTTAAGATTTTTCTTTTGCATTTTATTTTTAAATATTAATCAGTGGAATGTTCTTTTAAGTATGGTATTTTAAATTGTTGCTCATTGTTTTGTATTTCTTTTTCAATTACCACAATATCTTATGAAAGTATATGAATTTTATGTTTTTTTGTTTAGCTGAAAGATGAAAAGGACAGAAATGATTGCACAGCATCGGAACCCAAACCGAAGAAAGCAAGAAAGACTAAGATAATTAGGTAATTAGTTATTTTGGTAAGGTTTAAGGTAACTCTAGATTTGTTTTAATTCCCATAAGCATTGTAATTTAAAACAGAAGGTAATTGTAATGCAAACAAGGGTGAACACAGAAGAACTATGGCTCAAATTGCGCCATCGAGATTTTTGGCGGGGAATTAAAAAAAAAATTTAAGTTTATTAAATTAATTTGTTGATTTTTTTTATTTTAAACTTTTTTTTTAAATTTAATTATTTTGTGTGTGTGTTTGTATGTTATGGGGAAACTTTTCGAACAAAACAATAATAATAATAATTTAAATGAATAAATTATTTAAAAAAATTTTTTTTTATGGAATAAAAAAAAATTTGGTTGAGGAGTTGAATAGGGAAGTAATTGGAGGAAAGCTTGAAAGTGCTTCAATATATTCCGTATGGGTCTGGAATGACTATACTAAGTTTTGCCCCTTCTACTAAGTGAGCTTTATCTGTTTGGGCAAATTAGTGACAGAAAACACCTGTTTTTTCATTAATTTAACAATATCTCAAAAATAATGTTCTCAATGGCCATACATATAAACATATTACTTTTAGAGATTAAAATTCTGAACAAAATGAGTATTTCCAATATATATCTTTGTTAAATACTAAATACTTTTCTATCACCATCCAAGCACCGTTAAACTTTTGCTTGTTTTCAAATGTTTTAGTCATGTTCTGCCTTATATTTTAGGTGACCCATATGTATATTACATATTGTTGGTAACTTTTTATGCCTGATGTCTTTCTAAATTATGCTCTTTGTACTTCAAGTTATTGTACTAACATATTTTCTCTATAATCACATGTTTAATACTTTTCTAATTACTCTTAAGTATATGTGTTGAAGAAATTATACACTGATGAAATGCAAAAGTTGATCATTCATGGAAATAGGTGTGAATTTTTATTTATCGTCTATTGTTTGTGAAAAAGATGAATATTTTTTAATGAATTGCTGCTGATTTAGCAAAAAATATCTTGAATAAGAAGCAAATGTAATTTCACTATGCATACTTTTAGAAACGATTTTTGCATTTCTGGACTAATTTTTTTATAGTAATTTTGGCAAATTCTTTAGTTTATGGTTTATGTGTCTGAATTTTTAAAACTTTTCAGCTATAGTTCGAAAACTACTTAAAGTGTCTGCGTATATTAACGTTTTGCTTTAATATTTTCTATTTTACTCCGTTAATAGGAAAATCATAACTTTTTTGAAGTCTAGATGATTGCCATTTGTACTTTAAATTCTTGTTGTAATAATACATTTTTCTAAATACTAATCTATTGTTTTTAATGCGCATTTACTTAAAACTTTTATTTTGTAATATTTTATGTTAATTTCATAAATCGCATCGCATATAAATACCACGTCTCATAGCTAAACATTTATTATTATAGATGAAATATTTAAATTGTTTAAAATAAAAAATTGATTTACTTCAAGAAGCAAACTGGAAAACTTTTTACCTTTACCATAACAAATTTTCTAATTCAAATTATGTCACTCAAAATCAGTCATTTTCTCTAGATAATTCTACTTCAAATTAACCTATCAGTATTTTTGTGCTTCCTTTTGAGAAATATAATGAGTTCTGTATAAAAATTGGATCCTTTTTCATTACTTTGGTACATTGTAATGAAATAAATTGTTTTCTACAACATCTAGTATGTCAACTTGATGATTACGTACCTGTGTAGCTGCTTCCGTAGGTAGAAAAGCCCCGCCGTTTGATTTGGTGTTTCTATGTTCTATTCCAGGGGGTCTCGGGGAGGGCCAGTGGGAGTGAAAAAGATACTTTCAGGCTTGAATAGCTTGATTAGTGATTTGAGCCTAAATTGGAAATTAAGTTGTGCGCTTAGTATTTAACAAAGATATGTATTGTAGATACTCATTTTGATCAGAATTTTAATCTCTACAAGTATTCTGTTTATATGTTTGGCCATTGGGAGCGTTATTTTTGAGATATTGATATATTAATAAAAAAACATGTGTTTTTTTTGTCACTAATTTGCCCATAACGGCTAAAGCTCACTTAAAAGGAGGAGGAAAACTTAATGGTCATTCCAGACCCATACAGCACAATTTAAAGCAATTTCCAGCTTTCCACCAATTACTTCCGTATTCGACCTTTTTTCACTCCCTAATCATTGAGCTAAAAGGGCTAAACATAAGAGATAAAGGATGAGAAAAATCTTGGGGTAGTTTGCACCATCCAACTTAGAGAGGGGAGGAGGAGCACCCCTGGGTACAAATGAGATAGCATTAACTGAAAGGAGAAGGGACCCGAGAGGTCATTAAAACTGTTATGCGTAATTGGTAAAATGGAAGTGGTCTGTGGTAAGATCTCACCAGGCATCCCCATAAGAAAATGCTGTGACCATACTCATGCTTGTCAACTAAAGGAAAGGCTTCATTCAATACGGGTCTTATCAGGCTCTTTCATTCAGTTATGTGCCCACTGCGCCACTTGCCGATCCTGCGCCAAACTCCTACAAAAGACTGCTAAATGTACTTTTCTATGCCAAAATCGAACAAACTTTCTCCAAAAGTGTGAATTTGCATTTAATATTGCAGTTCCTTCAGCATATATGACTGTTTTTGCAGTTTAGCATAAAGTTTGCATTTAGAGCCGTTTTTTATGATTTTTTGAGTTAGACCCGAATTTTTTACTCGCTTCAAAATCCGATTGCAACTGCTTTTTAAAACCTCGATCGTTTTATTTTACTATGTGATTCTGCCACTTTGAGATCAATAATTTTGTATTGACCAATCTTATCTTTAGTTTTCAGTAGAGAAGGACAACTCAGTTCATCTTCTTGCCAAGCCCACTCGAAAATGTCAGTCCAGTTGCATCCAAATTTATCTAAACCAATGCTGTATTTAAAATTAATGTTGTTCACCAATTTTTTTTCTTGGTTTTCTTAAGATATTAAGACAGAAAATTGTTCTTTAGTTTTGCTGGAGACACTTAAGATGTCAGAAATTAGGGAGTTCTAATGCTCTGGTAATGAATATGCAAACATTCTCAAATTCAGGCATTTTCCCATATTTTTGGGCTTTCTTCAAATTTTGGTAGTCATGTAAGTTATTAAATATACCCTCAGGGTTGCCAACTGCTCCACATTTTGTGGAGTTGCTCCGCGGCAAAACTCTGTGGCTCCGCAAAGAAGTTATTTTGCTCCGCATTTCCCGGACGAATGTTTTCAAGCTTATATTGTGCTATATTCATGTCAAACATGTATATATCGAAAATTAAGAATGCTTATATACTCAAAGATGGAAATGGTGTTTTAAACTGTTTTATTAATTTAAAAATAATTGATAATGCTGAAAATGATTATTAAAGCTCTGAAACAATTTTAGATAAGTGGTTTTGGTTATTTTTATGGATTTTTATACAAAATACGAAACTGCTCCACAAAATTATTTTTTTTAAATTTGATCACGTGTCTGATAAAAACCTAATCTGTTTTGCAAATAAATTTCTATAATGAAGAGGGATCCATGAAGAAAAAACTTATTTCTCAATCTCCAATTTGATGCAGTAAGTCATGTTGTCTTTTACAATAATATGGTGTACAGGACTCTTTTCACTCTTTCCGCTCCAGGGTTCCCCATACCTACCACTATTTGTGGTTTAACCAGTTGTGTGGGACCCTGAATACAGCTCTGATTTTTTGACCTAGACCAGAAACCAAGCAATCTCTGGTCCAGCACCCCTAGAAGTATCATTTCGTACAGGACTCTTACACATATATGTATGTGCTAAAAACATGTAAACCTACAGTTAAACATTCAAGCAGCTAATAAATACTTCAAAAACAACATGACTACATGTAAGAAATGCAAAATTAATCTGAATTTCATTGTTTTTTAAATACTTACTATTTTTTAAATTTTTTTTATTGTGAAAAAACCACAGATGAACATGATATTTTTCCCCTATAGGAGATGGTAAAGTAGTTTTAATTAATAATTTAATGTTATAATTCTTTCCAAATGTTAACTACTTAAGGCTCAGGTGTGTTATACACTCTTGAAAAATCATAAACTGGAGTGAAGCAAGTGTATACATTTTTTCATTTTGAAAAATAGATTGGGATTAGAAATGGTTTTAAAACTTGCTATTTGTTACACTATGTTGAAAAAACAAAATATGTGTACAGAAATATAAAATTTAATTAAATGTAAACAAATTTAATTATTCTTAGACATTTTGTTAATGGTCATTATTCAGCTAGTTATATTCATACTACTAAATTGTGATAAATACAGTTGGCTCTCTGTTTAACAACTTTCAAGGGACCATAAAAAATCATCCTTAAGTAGAAAGAGCCCTTAAATAGAATGCTTTTAGCACTATAGTGGACCATTTTGGACTGTGAAAAGCCGTCTTTGAATAGAGAAAATCGTTAAATAAAGTGCCATTAAACAGAGATCCTACTGTATTTATCTCTTTTTCATGTGTTTTTTCAGTAATAAATTTATGATTTAATGGGAGTTTAACAAGTGTTTAAAATTATATGTCTGCATAGAGTGGTTTTTCAAATTGTTCAAAGTTTTGTAGTGTATATTTGCTTATAACGGCATAACATTTGCATTTATTTTTGGATAGCAATGAAAAATATAAATACTGCGTTTTTCTTACTTTGACGACCTGTCATTCTTCTGAAAGGGTGATAAGTTCCCATCTTGTCTTCTGTATGGTTCCTTAAAACTTTGAACTGGAATATCTCCTTGAGGTTTGGTCGCACAAATGTCTAGTTTTTTGTGTCAATAATAGTTTTCAATGGAAATTATTTCCCTAAATATAAGTTGGGGGACTTAGGGTCTGTATAAAAAGTTAAATTTCATATTTTTTGACTCATTTTTATTTTTGCTTCAAACTTTCAATACCTTAACTCTGCATCTGATTTTGAACATTTTTGCAAATAAAAGTATACATTAAGACTAACGGTTCATGAAAAAAAAAGGTCTTGTAGGTCAAAACAGAATACACTGTATAAACTACTGTACACATTAAAAATTGTGTTTTGAAACCAAGAAAATGAAATATGAAACAGCTCAAGAAAAAATTACTTCGCTTTTCATTTATGCAGTATCTACTTCTAAATGGTTGTCCGGATTAACCAAAGTAAGGTTTAACAGGGCCCCGAATAATGAGGGTTTACTGTACTTTCAACATTTCAGATTATGTTTTTCGATACCTCTTTGTAAAAGCAGAGCTTCTCTTGGCCAGTCCTGAGACTGCCTTTTTTTTCTTCTAAACTTGAGTTTTATAAATTCTGTATTTATTCCAAGTAGATCCCGGTTTGTCGTTTGGAATAATGCTTCATAAACTGTAAGGTATGATAGTGAAGTTAACCCGAAAAATATAGGATGAAAAAGATCTTTTTGAGAAGTTTAAAGATAGCACATGCTTAAATTATGTCAACTTTTATTTACGTAAAGCAGAAAAACAAATCAAATATTTGGCATCATATGGCATAATTATTGATTCATATATTTTATGTATTTCATTTGTTTTTAGCCTTGGGGCCTGCCCCAAGTGCAGCAGTACAAAAATCGGGTAATAACTCGATCTTGGACCCAAGAGCTGAACACACACTGCCCGGAATCCAAGAACACTGTTTTTGCTCTATACAATTTTACCCGTAAGAGGACTCCAAAAGTGATCAAAGAAAGTGAAGTCAGTTGGGGTGAAAGAAACCATGGGGTGAGTTGGGAAACAAACTCGATTGCCCCACTTGTAGTACTTTTTGAAACTAAACTGTTGTTGAGTGAAGACTAAGAATAAATTCTGAGAGTTAGGGTAAAAGGAAACGTGGGGTAAATGAGGAAACAAATTGTATTGCCATGATTGTAGTAATTTTTGAAACTTAACTGTTGCTGAGTGAAGAGTAAGTGTAATTTTTGAAGCTTAACTGTTGGTGAGTTAAAAAAAAGTTAACATATAGAATAGATTTTGAGAGTTGGGATAAAAGAAAACATGGAAAAAACAATATTTTTTCTGTTAATTTAGCAATCGCCCCTCTGTAATAAAATAGAAATAACTTTTTAGCTTATCAACCAGATGGCAGCATAAACGACGATTTATCGACGCGGAAAAGGACTAAAATTAAGGACTTGTCTTATTACAGTTCAGATGCCTAAAATTGATAAATGGCTCGTTTTGAGGGGAAAAAAATGAAAGAACAAAGTTTTGCTATATAAAATAACTGATCGTTGCCATCTGGGAAAAAAGAGAATTATCTTTTGTTTTTGGCTTTATGTACCTTTTAGATGTTTTCTATATTTTCTATAGACACCAGTGATCTTTTTGACAGTTTTTGTCTGGCGGCAGACGCATCATGTAGGTTTTCCCGCCCTTCTAAAAGCTGTTATTTTCTAAAATTTGAGCTGATGCAACTTATGTTTTCTTGTAAAGAATAGTAAAATTTAAAAAATGTGTGTATTTTGGTAGATTTCAGGGCGCAGAAGGAATCTATTAACAAAAATGTTTTGAATAGAACTACAACATATGACTTTAACTCTAGGATTTATAGTATGAAAGTGAACAAATATTGGGATTTGTTTCTTTTTCAATCTTCTCTTTTGACTGTTTACTTTATGTTTTAATTTAACTTATCTTACTTTTCAAACTGTGTGTTTTATTATTATTAGAGACGTACCGAGTACTCAGTACTTGGCCCAATTTTGATCAGATATTCGGCCAATACAGAGTAGTTGCAAAAAATTGAATATTGTCCAAGACAGATATTAAAATTTATAAAAAAAGCGCAAGCATATATAATTTTCTGCAATCATTTACAAGTCAAATTTAAATTTTGAGAATAATGAAGTTTGTAATGCTTCAATGGAATTAATCTTTATTTTAATGTCCCAAAATTTAACAAAACTTATTTATTAAAAATTGTGCAAAAAAAAAAAAAGTAAGTGTAGAAAATATGGAATTTTTATATTAAAAATGGATTTTTGCTATAAACAAAAATTAGTTATAAGAAATATAAAAATACCTTTGCTTAATAAATAAATGGAAATAAAACAATGTTAACAGCACAGTGCAGACACGTGTTTTGGCATTACAAGGAATTCTTTTTTCAATGCACAAAATGTGAGCTCGTGGATTTAAAGGCATCCGACAAAAGTCAGATTCTTCTGTCAAATGTCTTTACATTCTTTAGCTCACATTTTATTTGCTGAAAAAGACGTTCTTTGTAATGCAGAAACACGTGTCTGCAGTGTTCCTGCACATTTGTTTTATTTGCTTTTGAAAATTATTTTTGTTTGGCGGACTAGAACTATAATAGATTGGTATAATTTGTTTTAATTCCAACTTGATTAATCATACCTTTTATTTATTTATTTTTAATTTTAAAAATATTTTTTTTGTAAAATTTTTGACATAAACAAAATTTTTTAAATAATGTGTAATTAAATTTCAGCAGGAATTTAGTTTTAAAAACTATTATATGGACAAGGAGGTCTATACAACTATTCCAATAAGTTCAAAATTCATCACATGTGTGTCGGCGGTTCTTCTTAAAACATAATTGGTTCTTGGTAACTCGGCCGAGTAGTGAAAGGCCAAGTACTCGGTACTCGGCCGAGTAATGAAAGGCCGAGTACTCGGTACTCGCCCAAAGTGCTACTCGGTACGTCTTTAATTATTATTAATAGGCTTTAAACTAGACATACAGTTATTGCATTTATAAGCCAATGAGTTAAGTTTTGTTCATTTACTTTTGATTGATAGACTATTGTCAACTTTATAAGTATGGTGATTTAGTAAGGCACATGATCAACGCAATTTTAGATGGCACTTTTTTTTTATCAAAAAGGATTATTTCTGAATGAATTTTAAATAGGGCAGTATTCTTCGTGATATTCATTATTGTACATTCATTTGTGTTTATTTCATGTGGCAATGTCTATAATTCAATACCGGCATATCTCACTTTAGTTTTTCTACCTTTCTTGGTTATTTTTGTACTAGAAAATCACCCCTCAAGGTAGTATGAATGGTGAAAATTGCTTCAAAATTTGAATGATGCCATTGCATGTATGGTGACGTTTTGATAGTTAAAGTTTAAACCCACAACTCCAATGGATTAACCCTAAACTCCAGTTGATAGCGTAAATTGTTGCCCACTTTTTCATTTTTTTATTCTCCTAAAATTAGTCTTACCAGTAAAACAGTTACGTTGCCATATCCATTTTAGTCTTGTCAAAATAAAACATTTCCCCGCATGTTCAACTTTTGCCAGAAAATATTATCAAATTATCATGCCGTGGAGACTGTTTCATTGTTGGTGACGTCAGCGTTACTCAATCAGTGCATTTGCTATTATTCATATGATGATTCGTTTTCTGCATATCACTAAATTCTACAAATGTCTCTAATGTTCAAAACAGTGCATCGCAGTTTAGGATTATTTTGTGCAAAATTCGTTTTGTGATTGTGATTTGACATGAAAAACGGTAAATTCCTCAAATTAAGAGAAATGAAGTTTAGAATTATTTTAATTATTTAAATCTTCGATAAAAGCCTTGTTTTCTGTCGTTTTTTTTTCTTTGTAGTAATTTGATATATTTTTTTAAATAGTATTTTTGGAAAATAGAACGCATTTTCAAGAGACATTTTTGCAATGTAGGGAAATTCTTCCATAATTTTTGTTTTTCAAATCTTTAGTGAAGTTGTTGAGATTTCTCAGAAATATTTTAACGGTATTTGAAAATTGTTTTTGTTGTAGAGGAAAATATTTCACAATTTTCATTCCCAGATTTTTATTGAACATGTCATGTTTTATCGCTGATATTTTAGCATTATTTGAAAATTATATTTTTACTTTTGGGAGATGGTAAATGCTTTTCTTTTTCTAAATATTTAGTGAAGACATGAAGTTTCATCATTTATATTTAACATAACTTTTAATTATCATTGATACAATTTGTTCATTTCTCTGAAATTTGAAATGTTAATTCAATTGCTGAGGGTTTCTGATTATAAAAACAAATCATTTAACTAATTTGCATTTGAAATTTTTTCATAGCTATTTTTTTTCTTTTCAATCAAAAATAGCTTTATTTCTTCTAATAAACTGACAAATTGGTTAAGAACTGGACCAGAACTGGTCCATCAAATATTGACACTCATTTTCTTCCAATTAATTGTGCAAGTTTACGTAGTAGTACCGACAAAAGTTTCTCTCATCTATAAAATTTTGATTTTTATTACACCTAGCACTGCATTGAAAAACACTCTTCAGTAGGTTTCCAGACTTCCCAGTTTGACCATGACCGCTTTTCAGGCAAAATCCTGGTGTCCCAGCCCGTTTTCTTCACATCCCGGTAAAAGATGAATTTGATAAAAGCCTACTTTTAAGCATTTCTTTTTTTCTCGCATAAAATAAAGAACGAAATGCAATCACTGAACATCTGCCTGAGTTTGCTGCATCCAGGTCCGTCATATAGGACAGAGGGCTCAATTTCTGCCCTCCCACGTTTTTGGAAAATGAATGCATTTTCATGTAAATAATAATATTATGGCGTGTTTTTTTTTGTTGGTTTTTTGGAATACTTAGTAATAAGTAATATATACCATTTGTCCCCCCGCCTGAAAAAATTGAAATGACTGGACTGGCTGCATCAGACAACTTTTAAGTGTCTGCGCTACTAAAATTTCAAGTATGTAACACGTGACATACATTGAATCCGTCAGAGGCTATAAGAGTTGCGTAGCTTGAGTGAAACACTACGAACAGTTGGACAATGTTCACTTTGATATATTTTTTAAATTAAAATTCAACACCAGATATTTCTGCTTTAGTTTTTAAATAATTTTCAGTCAGTTCAGTTTTTCATTATTAAAACAAAAGTTAATAAAAGTCTGCACAGTGTTAAAAAGCATTCATGAATCAGTGTCTGATTGTCGACCCTGCAGGCCATAAATTTACCACCACTACTACTATATATTTTTGAAATTGATCATGTGATCATATTGTCTTGTGCTGTTTTTGTGAGCTTGAAAGGAAAAAATCGTCGTTCTTGCAACTCACACTATTGCGATATTCCATTATTTTGACCTAAATTACAGCAATTTCAAATGGTTGAGAAACCGTTTTGCATTTTATTTTTAAATATTAATCAGTGAAATGTTCTTTTAAGTATGGTATTTAAAATTGTTGCTCATTGTTTTGTATTTCTTTTTCAATTACCACAATATCTTATGGAAAGTATTTGAATTTTATGTGTTTTTTTTTAGTTGAAAGATGAAAAGAACAGAAATGATTGCACAGCATCGGAACCCAAACCGAAGAAAGCAAGAAAGACTAATGTAATTAACTCTAGATTTGTTTTAATTCTCATAAGCACTGTAATTGAAAACAGAAGGCAATTGTGATGCAAACAGGGGTGAACACAGAGGTACTATCGCTCAAATTGCGCCATCAAGATTTTTGACGGGGAATTTTTTTAAAAATTTAATTAATTTCTTAAATTAATTTGTTGATTTTTTTATTTTAAACTATTTTATTTCATTATTTTGTGTGTGTGTTTGTATGTTATGCTTTTTTCTTTCTGATTTCCATCTCATCACTGTGATGTATGAAAATTTAAAATATACTTCACTGATAATGGGCCATTGCAGTCAATTGCGCTTCTCCCTGCATTCTGGGAACAATATGCATTTGTGTTTGTGTGTATACAGGGCGTTCCGTTTTAACCTATAAGACCTTTATTTTCGCAACTGTTAGTCCTAGGTGTATACTTCCGACTGCAAAAAGGGTTAAAATCAAGTGCAGAGTTCAGATATTGAAAGTTTTAAGCAAAAATAAAAATAAGTTAAAAAAATACAAATTAAACTTTTTATACAGGTCCCCTAAGTTATATTCGGGGGATAAATCTCCATTGAAAAATAATTTCAACACAAAAAGTCTGATATTAGTACGAACAATATTCACCTAGATAATGAAATGCAGCATTTTGTGACTTACACCACTTCACACTTGCTGTCAATAACACCTTTGGGGGGTAGGGAATATAGCAGTTAATGAGGGTTTAAAACTAGATGTGTGCATAGAGTGGTTTTTCAAATTGAGGTTTTGTTGTGTGTTTATACGTATAATGGCATAACATTTGCATTTTTTTTAATAACAATGAAAAATATAAATACTTTGTTTTTTCTTCCTTTTACAAAAAAGGAAGTATTGTATTCGCAAAAAAAATTCATTCAAAAATCGGCCTTAATTTCCATTTTGCTCTCCCCTGAATGAAGTGCAGTAAATATCGTAAGCCACAAATGGAAACTTAAGCTAATTTAGACCTTCTTTCCCTTTTTTTTATTACTATTTTTTTTTTATTTGTTTATTAATTTATTTGTTCATAATGTTTTGTTTTGTCAATCTTTGATTGCCGAGCTGGAAGGAGTAACATATGGTTTGTTTTGGACTCTGAATATAATTCTTTTATACTTTGCTTTTCATTTACTTATATATCTATCTGTTTGAAAAATAGTATCTTGAACCTGCTTTTCTTGAAAACCCTTCTAAATCGAAATTTTTAGTTTCCCGCATTTGTTATACAAATTCAACATTTTTTCTAAGTTTATCTCGAATAAATTTTTCGAAAAACTATCTCAAATTCTAGCTTATTTTAGAATTTGATTCCAATGATCTTTATCAACAGCAGAAGTAGAAAACAAAAAATATTCCTTCTTAAATCAGCAGTCGTTATGTCTTCTAAGTCTTTGGGGACATGTAACTGAGAAAAAACTGCATTGTTTCCTTGGAATTCCATCCATTTAAAAAATGAGTAGAAAAAATTATGAGCTGCCTGAGTTTTATTTTTCAGTCATGAGGAACACTTATTTACTCTCCCCTCTTGTTTAATCATACCAAATGTTTAAATTGTTACAATTGAAGATCAAGTAAACTTGAACATTTTTGAATGACTGTCACTGAAAGATAATTTTTGGCCCTAGGTTTGTCGAAACTTATTATTGATGTGATTCAGAAAGTTAGTAATACATGTACTTATAATAATAAATCCAACAGTAAAATGTTCAACAATATTAATGAAAAGAATATGCGAACTCTTTGACTTTGTTTCAATTGCATATCAAAAACCTCCTTATTTCCAAATTTTCTTCTGTCTCATGAAATTCAAGATAGGCAAGTTAAACTGTATTTAATCAATTTTTATGCTGTTTTATAACCTTTCTTCTCTTATTTTTTAATTTTTTTTTGTACTCAGCTTATGTTATCTGAATGGCTTGTTGAAGTACCCAATGATTTAGCTGAAGAATGGATACTTGTTCTTTGTCCTGTTGGGAAACGCTGCCTTGTTATCTCTACCAGGGTATGTTGAAACTTCTTCTTTCCAGTGTTAATGTATCTATATGATTTGCTTTCATTATTTAATGCATTTATAGTCCTGGCTAAATTTCACAAAAATGAGGAGAAGAAAATTGACTATAAACCTTTGTACATTAAATTATATTGAAGTTGCTGTAGTTGAAGTGTTCACTGCTTTTAAAAATTTGCTTACTTAGCTTCCCCCCCCCTCCCGTTCTTCTTTCATTTGTTTGCTCATTATTTCTTTTAACATTATTGTTTATTGATTTGAGTATTAAGAGAGTATTGCATTTATTTTAGGGAGTTACTAAAGCTTATGCTCGGAACGGATATTTTCTTCAGAGCTTTCAGTCTTTAATTCCTGGTGGAAGCCGAAAAGTTCAGGGTAATTTTTAATAGCAACAATATTTTTTTTAAAAGTAATTGAATGAAAAAGTGCACCATAATAATAGCATTCTTTTTTAAAATTTGTAGTCATTTTAATGTATCTGTTTAATATTTTAGATGCCTCTGGTGGTGCTTATACAATATTGGACTGTATATATGTTGAACTAACAAAAACATACTATGTGCTAGATGTGATGTGCTGGAATTCTCATCCTCTATATGATTCTGAAGTATGTGTAATACTTATTTAGACTGCTTAATACTTTTGATATTTGCTATTGTTTTAATTTTATTAAAAGTAACTTTCTGAGTTTTCTCTATCATTATGTGCTATTATACAATGAGTTCCCCTAAGTTAAGAAAATATGTACTCACTTTTCTTTATTGTAACTACCAGTTCAGATGAAATCATGTTACTTTCAACTGTTAATGAGTTATGTTATGAAACTTTTTCATGGCAAGTTTTCGAAATTTTTAAGTTTGTAGCTGTATCTCCATGGCTGTGCCATGGATATGCTTTAAGATTATTTTTTAAAGCTATTTGAGAGTATGCAAATTTTTCTTCGTGCACCAAAATCGAAAAAAGATTGCTTTGTTAATTAAAATATGCTCACACAGTTTTACATCAGCTCCAAATGTATTCCATGAAATAAGAAATCCTGCTATAATGATATACACTGCCTGTCAAAACTCTTGCTTTCAAAAAAAAAAAAAGCATCTTTTATTTCAAGTACTCTTTAAAATCATTAAAAACCACCGTAGCTAAGTGTTTAATGTTAAAGCATAAAGATAATAACTTGTAACTATCTAATCCAAAAAAGATTCCTATAAAAACACAAAGAAATGAAAACTAACACTAAATTTTCAATTTTTCTTCTAAAAATATCGATAAATATATTAAAAAACATCAATAAAAATAAAAACTATTTATTCATGCAGAAAATTATATTTAAATCTAGAGAATGAATTTCATTGTTCAGGCAGTGAAAGATCAGAATCAAGTGAAAATCCCCTTATCCAAAGAATAAAGAATTGAAATATTTTGTACAGTTTGAAAAAAAAATGACAATCCGTGCTTTCCCAGGACTAGAAAAAATTTAGTTAAAATATGTGACATTGTTAAATAAATGAAAATACCACTTCCCCCCAAATAGAAATATTTTCCTTAAAGCACATACTCAAGTTGAATGTTGTTCAGCTTAAAAATTGCACGTATATTCCTACCAAAAATAAACAAAGCTTTTATTTAACTGTTTTAATTATGAAAAAGCACATTTTCAGAGGTGAAGGGTATTTTCACAAAAATAATAACTTTTAATAAAATATTTTTTTTTCACTGATTTTATTGGAATAATTTTATAAATTACTATCTGCGTCATCGCCCAGCATTGCACTGTTGGCCTGGGAAAAAATACGGAAAAATTTCCCTTTACAATAATGGCAATGAGAATAGTCAGGGCCGTCCCAAGAGGGGGGCAAGCTGGGCAATCGCCCCGGGCACCATGAAATGAGGGGGCGCCGCAAAGTACTTCTCGTTTCAACGGAACACGACGACATTCACACGAAATGAGGGGTGCAGCAAGGTGCCCCTCATCGTATAAAATGCCCCGATTGCATAAAATTAGGGGTGCCTTGCGACGCCCCCTCATTTCATGTATCATAGATACACAGTCAAAAGCACAAAATTCAGAATGATTCTCTATTTTTTTTCTAGGGCTCGAAAATATTCCCATACTTGCCAACTCTACTGTTTTTAACGGGAGACTCCCGTTTTTTGTTTCCATCTCCCGATTTCCCATTTTTTACGATTTTCTCCCGTTTTTGCAGTTTTTTTAGTCAATCATTAAAAAGTTTCACTTTCTTCTCAATAGATGGCGCCCTTTTCTAGTCTACCAATGTCAGGGAATAAGAATTTTTACAATTAATAACTCATTTAGTAAAAAAATAATTTTTTTAGAAGCTTTCCACATTGCATGTTCAATGAAGCACGTGCTTTGCCGAAAATTGTAGCAGATTTCAATCTTTTTGAATCTTGAAATTATTTCAGTTATTTTTAATGTTTGAAGTTATTTTAACATGTACTACCCTATACCTACTTATTTTATATTGTATTTTCATTATATATTGATTTCCTTTTTTTCTTTTCGGATTTTAGTAACGAAATTTTTGTAGCTACTTTTCTGGTAGATACTGGAGAATGTCCGAAACTTTAAGCAAATTCACTCATTATTTAGTTTTTCCTTTGCAGTATATTTTTCTTGCTACTACCAATTTGCTTACAGCTGCAAAAAATCCCCATTTCACTTTAAATTTAGTATTCATGTTATTTAAAAGCATAATTAAATAATTCTGTAGCGAGGATATGTCGATGGTGAATCTCCTATATACCTCTAGTAAAATCTCCTGTTTTTTTTCCTTCAAAGGTTGGCAAGTATGTATTCCTCTCTCTGTCTCCAAAACGTTAGTTTCCTTTGTATCATTGAAGCAGATACAATTTCTGAGAATATAACTGTTTAGAATCAAACAAAATGCACTTCTCCTTTGTCTAGCTCTCACCAAATTTGCTTGAATTCTGCCCCTGCGTGCAGTGACGTAACGATGTTGAGTTTTTTTCGACCGGACCACAGGTGGATATATGCCTAGGAATGTACAGACACCCGAAATATCCATTTTGATGATCCTGGAGTTAAATACAACGAGTTTTCTCTTGACTTCCATATGTATGTGTGTATGTACGTATGTATCTAGCATAACTCAAAAACGGTATGTCCTAGAAGGTTGAAATTTGGTACGTAGACTCCTAGTAAGATCTCGTTGTACACCTTACCTTTTGGTTGTATTCAAATGTTCTTAAGGGGGTCTTTTACACCTTTTTGGGGAGAAATCATTGTTAATTTCAAATCTAACTCAAGTGGTGTTATAATTTGTCAAACACTTGGCGATATAGTCAAAGATGTCGTCGACATTCTGATCACCGTTTCCGGAACCTTCCATTTCTTGCTAAATTTTGCGACTTTTCTTAAAAAATCACATCATTTAGACTTTTATGTTTCGATGACGTGGATGCATCAAAAAATGTTTCACTTTGCTCTTTCAACTGCTACTTGTTATTACTAATATTATTATTAATATTATTATTATTATTATTTTCCATCATTACACTATTAGTGTGGTTCATTGTTGAGAATTGTTTAGGTATGAAGGAGTTGAGAAAAAGTGTCCAAGCTCTGATCTAATTCATTTATTTTTCAGAATGTTATCTCATTCAGGACTTCATTGTGCCAGCTTTAATTCACAGGACGTTCGGAGATTTGCTGATTTGGTTGGTTTATTGGATTTTTATGGCACAAAACCCTTGTGGGCTGTACTGCGCCAATGGGGATTTACTGAAGTTTGACTCAAAGGATTCTTCAGTGTTTGTGCTCAAGTGGACGCACAAAGCCAAGGCAACGTGGGAAGAGGACGATGCTGCTGTTTTCATTGTAAATGTTTTCAACTTTTGCAATGAAATATTGTTGATTTATGATGCATTTTGATTGAAAGGTGGGAGTGTAGGGTTTTCATGGGCAAAAAATTCATTTTTTTACGAACTATTTTTTTTTAGAAAATGGTTTGATTAAATTTATGAAAAGCTTTTGTGCATTATTGTGTATGGTTTTGAGAATATTCTCTAAATTTTTGAACAAAAAATATCCACAGACAAGCCGGTGACAAAGCACCTTTGGAGAAAGATGATTTGCAGTGTTCACTGTATCTCGACTAAAATTTATCTGAAATCAAATTCTATTTAAATTGAGTCGAAGTATTAATTAATCCTCGCTCTATTTTCTCAGGGGGTTTTTTTTTTTTTGTTTGACTTTAAAAATTTTGCCAACCATTTGAAGTTAAAAGTGCTATTTTTTACAAAAAAGTCCGCTTTTTTTTTTTTTTTTTGTAAAAAAGCCATTAAAAACAAAAACAAAAAAAAAAAACCTAAAACTCAACGAGGGAGGACTTTTTTTATATGCAGAATATGTTTACAAAGTTTGAAATGTATCTAGCAATTGGTTTTAAAATGGGAGTGAACACAGATTTTGAAAAAGTGGTTTTGAGAAAAACGCATTTAGAAACTAAGAGGCATCAAATCCAGCTTCATAAAAGACAGTCCCTGTTGCAGCTTCAATTTCATCAGCCTTTTTTTTTTTTTCATCATTATTATTTTTTATTTAACTAACCCCAAAAAAGCAGCCCACATTCATGTGCAGCAGTGACACTCTGAGGGTCTCCAGCTGTCGAAGCTACAGTTTGCAGGAGCGGAGACTGAATACTTGATAACTTTGAGAATTTTGCTCAAACGGACTTGAAATTTTGGGATATATGTTTGAAATGTTTAACTACAAGTAGAAAAAAAAAGAAAAAATCACTTTTTTGAAACTGCAACCCCCCCCCCCCACCTCCCCAATAACAGACATACACAGAGCTGTAGTTGGAAGAACGTATATGCAGGGTTCATACAGGTCATGGAAATCCTGAAAAGTCATGGGAAAAAATAAACAAATTTCAGAACTGGAAAAGTCATGGAAAATTAAAATTTTCATTCTAATCCATGCAAAATCAAACACTATGTTCTGGAATTTATGAACCTATTAACTTATATGCATTTGAAAATGTGCAATTGAATGAAAAGATCACCATTAATTCTTTTAAAAGATAAATATCTAGTTTAGAAATATGAATTTACTAAAGAATGACTTTACTTTAAGGAACCAAAATATTTTCAAGTTATGAGGATGATTAAATCTACTGGTGATGACACTAAAAAGCGACCTTTGAAGCAAATTTATTGAAAGTCAGTAAGGACTTATACAACCTTTTCCCCTTTCATTATCATTCTGCCTGTTTATAAAAAAAATACTAGACATTTAAACATCATGCTATTCCATTCCCTATATTTTTACTTTTCTTAAATTTATATGATGAAGACAAATAGGAATAGTTAAGGTTTTTAAGTGTATACTGATATTTTTTCAATTATAAGTGAGTTTCGATGAGGTGGTGGCATTCACATAAAGTAATGTTGATTTCCAAAAATTATCAAATTTGAAATTAAATATTTTTTTATTTACAATTAGAACTATTCTTTTCATGTAACAAAGTCATGAAAATTTTTATGGTCTTGGAAAAATCATGAATTTTTTTTATCCAAACAGTCTATGAACCCTTTATGTGGGGGACCAAAAAAAAAGGTGGTTTAATGCCAGTTTATATTAACATTTGCATTTTTTTAACAATAAAAAAGGAACTATTTAGGCAGAAGCATTCCCCCTTTCCCTCTTCTCCCTCTTCATTTACAGCAATGGATATACTGTACACATTTCTGTCAATCTGAGGGGAGAGGAGATTTGAGTATACAGTGAAACCTCATTAGTCCGGAGTAATAGGGTGGACATTCAATCCAAGTGGTTTGAATTGATGAAAGTATAGGTTTAAAAAAAAAATGTTATCAATTCAGGCCAGCTTTATAAACAAACTACTGTACACAGAAAAAACTGTATTTTGATTTCAAAAAAATAATAAAATGGCATAAGCGTAAATTTAATATACATTACAAAAATAGAAAATACTGTATTGTGCCAAGTGCAGCTAAATGACTGTCCAGATTAATAGGGTTCAGATTAATGAGGATTTACTGTACCCTTAGAAATTTTCCTTTTTGACCATAGAAAAAGGTTAAAGAGTGTCACAATGTTGTGGGTTTGTGATCCTGTGGTTTTCAAAAATTCCAAGAAAACGACACCACAAACGAAGAAAAGTGCGGTTCTAGTCATTTTTAAACCAAACCTTCCCAATAAGAAAAATAGGCATGTTTCAACACTCAAAGTTATTCTCTTCATGACTTGAGCTGCACTTTTCTTCGGTTGTGATGTCATTTTCTTGGAATTATTAAACTTCAGGAATACTTAAATTGTCCTTTCTGACCCATAAAAGTTATTTTGTAATTTTGTTTCCAGTTTTTGGATCTCCAAAGGAGGTAGTTCAGTGAGTGATGTAACTCGGCTGGTCCTCAGCAAGCAATTGTCAAGGGACAAGAGCAGTAAAGCTGGAGTTTTTTGCTAATCAACGAGTTGATTTTTTGGTAATTATATATATTTTTGCTAACTTTTGTGTATTCCTCTCTGGAAATGAAATCTATTTAAGGAGAAAGTGAAAAGGTGCTAGCAGTGGGCAATTGTAAGCATCATTTAAATTTCTAACAAAAGTTCTATAGTGTAAATTCTGTCTTAATGAGATTGATCAAGTAAATTCCCAGTGGGTAGGTAAATATTTTTTGGGTATTGGCTTACCCAAGGGCCTGGCTAAATACCCAAAAACTAGGTATTTTTTGGGGGGGGGGAGGTAAATAGTGAGTAGGGTGGATAAATTTGTATCAAAATGAAATAATTGTTAAAATTGAAGAACACTTTCGTGTAATGTATGATCTATAATGTTTCCGATAGGAAGATTTAATGAAATTATTACAAAATAAATTGAATCTAAGAACCTTTATTTTCCGTGTGGTATTTGCAGAAATAGGAAGGGTAAATAGATAACAAATTACATGGTTTCAAAATCTCCTTCAGTATTAGTTCTAATCAAAGAAAAAAGAGGTATGATGCATATATGGCAGAATAAATTAAATAGCTAATGAAAGGTCCTTATCTCAAAAAACATTTTTGTCATTTAAGTAATGCAGCAACTAAGAGAACAGTTTTTATATTGATAAAGTAAAATCTCAAACCATTGTTGCACTCAATTGCTTTTCACAGTACTTTATAATGAAAATTAGTGCAAACTTATACATTACGTGCCATTGAAGCAGGGTTTCTACGCTCCAGGAAAACCTGGAATTGTCCGGAAAAATGACATTGTTAAAAATGTCAGTGAAAAGTCGGGGGATTTTCCAAATTTGCTCCCCCCCCGCAAAAAAAAATAATAATAATTTTTTCCCATGGAGTTTTGTTATATGAGATCTAATCTTCATATGTATCAATGTTTCCTGGAAAAATTGAGGTAAAGTGATGCTGGCAATTAAAAATGGTGACCCAAAAAACAACTTCCGGATTCACCATTTTTGACCCTCAATAGTTCCCAAGAGAAGAATTTCTCGTGTGAGCAGGCACAAACTCAACAAGGGAGAAGACAATTTACTGCTTCAGAAGCACAAGCCTGAAGGTGGGAGGATTAATCAGGGAAAATCGTTTTTTGATCGGAAAGCCTTCTTAGCCACGTTTGAAACGTAGTTGCCATCTTTGGTCATTCACAAGATGGAAGTAGACACAATCATTAAATATGCCCAAGTTTCCTTCAACTGCAAACTAGTTTCCTTCAACTGCTCTTCAATTGCAAACTAATGTAAATAACCCAAAATGTGCTGCAAATTGTTTTATTATTTTAATTATTATTATTTTTAACAATTTTCTTTTAAAATGAAAAAAATTGTTAATAAAACTTGATCTTGTCCTCGTTGATTTGGATGCAAATGCGCAAAAAAATTTTCTACTGAATTGTAGTTTCACGAAGATTTTTTATTTTCAAATTGTTTTAATGCTATAAATTCAAAACATAGCTTTTTTTTGGCGTAGCCGATATATTTATTCATTCTCAAGATGGAAGTACACAAGACTTCTTAAGTACCTAGCTTTCCAAAAACGGCATCGGATTTTTATTGCAATGCAAACTATTGTAAACAATGCCCAACAAAATGTAATTAAAATTCTAATATTTTAAAGGAAATGTTTTAAAATTCTAATTGATTGTGCTAAAAACTATTTTATCTTAATTGTAGTTTGTTAAAGATTATTAATTATTTATAACTACTTTTATGCTACAAATTCAAAAATCTACTGATTAACATAAATTTTTACCTTAGTCGCCATATTTGGTCGTTTGCACAATGGATTTTTGCAGATGGATGGAGACGTAAATTTCCAAAAACAGAATTGAATGTTTTTCTCAATGTAAAGTAAACTATTGAGAGTAACATAATATATAAAATAAATTATGGTTTTAAAAAATTAATCATTTTCTTGAATTTATTTTAATTTTAGTGTTTGCATCCTTTAATATGCAAAATAAAAAATAACTGATTATTGTCATTGCCTATGATCGGTGGATGTTGATTATTATTAGTATGCATTATATTATATGGTCTGCCAATCAATGCAATAAGTTAATCATATTTATGTTGAAAAATTGCTTTGTGGTTTGCGCAATATGTTTTTTGTTATATACTAAATTAAAAGTAGTACAGTGCCCGCCACTTATTAAAATCATATTCGTTCGGTAGACATTTGATTTTATAAAGTGGCTGATTTTATTAACTGGCATTCAAAAAAAAGAAAGGTTTTGATGTTTAAATACTCTAAAAGGAATTGAATTACTTCATTTATTTCTGTTTTAAGTATTTCAAAATACAGTTATCATTTTAACAAAACATGAAGCTTTTTTTTATATAGTTATTTGTGCAAGGATCTTAAAATGTAGGTATATTGTTGTTTGCTTAACAGAATTAGGAGAACCAAGATTCAATATCGTTTGAGAGTTTACAAAGTGTTTTGTAACGTTTAACATATTTTCCTCTTTGTTCTAAAGTGCATCGTACATTATCAAGCGCTTTTCTGACATCTATTGAAAATGAAGAGGCAAATTTGACTCTGAGATATTCTCATCTTCTGAAGCCGATTCCTATTCACTTCTTGGGGGCGCTTTAACAATTTTTTATGTATGATGTCCAAACGTTTGATTTTATAAAACGGCGATAGTGATTTTATTAAAAGATAATTTTAACATGTTCTGGTATTGCAATGATTATGTTCTTCCAGATTTGATTTTAAAAAGCAGCTGATTTTATAATCCAGTGATTTTATTAGTGGCAGGTACTGTATTGTAAACCAAAAGCAGATGCTAAAGTTGCGCAATTACAGCAAAACGCTAATATAACCCATGACATGTGACATTGACGAAATGCTATAGTTAAAGTACTTTGTTTTCACCAAGTGGTAAAGGCATTAAAACAATTTTGAACAAAATGTTCAAAAAAAAAAAAAAAAAAAACTTAAAATTTTGCGAGAGAAAAAGAAAAAATTACAAGATTTTTTTTTTAATCTAAGGGGAAAAGTATGAGTTTATGCGCATTGCTAAATTAAAAAATTTTAATTATTTTGAAAATATTGCTGTTTAAACTTAATTTTGAATGAAGCAAGTAGCCTGGAATTTTCTAAAAAAACAACCTAAAAAACCTGGAAAAGTCAGGGAATTTTTATAGCCACAAGTGTATGAACCCTATAATTTCATTGAAAAAAAAAACCCAGAAAAGTGTGAATTTGCAGGCCCCATAGATGTTGACGCCCAGGGCAAATGCCCCGGCTTGCTCCCCCCCCCTAGATCCAGCACCCGACTCCATATCCGTATACTCTCAAACTTTTTTAGACACATAACATATACTCTCAAACTTCAAAAATTTTCATATTGTTACACATTATATGATTGCATCACGTATTGGGCATAGCTGATTACTGGGAGTATACTCTCAGAAAAATTGATGAAAACATCACTGATCATGCCAGATGTGGATTCATATATTTCCCCACCAGAATGAAATTCATTATATTATAAAGCAGTGCTAAAAGCGCAAGTTAGTGAAAAATATGGCAGACAAGTTTTGAGATTACAGTGAGCCTGTTTTTTTTCAGTGTAAAAAGATGTAAGTAAATGGACGCAATGTCATGCAGTATATTCAAAAGCTCACATTCCTTGCATTAAAAAAATGGTTCCTTGTAATCAGTACGGGAGAGAGGGGCTGCACCGGGTAACACTCGAAGAGGATTTTATAGTACATAAAAAATATAAATACTTCAATTTTGAAAAATTTCACCAATATGTCTTAAATGATATTTAATTTAACTAATTCAACAAAAATTAAGTTCTCAATATTGCAGGGAGAGGGGGAGATTACTTATATCATCTAGGGCAAATTTTTGCATAAAATGGGTTCGCAGTTTATATTTGTCTTCCAAACTTTTGTTATGCCACAAAATAGAACCGAGTTAATGTTGATCATACAAATGGAATTGAAAATTTATATAAATTTCATATTTACATGAAACATTTATAAAGTTTTTTCTTTTCATTTTTGGAGGCATGGGGTAACACTACGAGTTACCGACCCATGTGACCTGTGTGCGAGGAACTCCCATTCTTGTAACACCAAAATACATGTTGCATTTTTTATTGCTATTTTGCTCTTTAAATTTGCTTTTTTCCTGACAAGTGACTATATGATAAACTTACTAGTTCATCAACGTATCTTGTCTATAACTAAGAACATATGTGCAATTCTTACATGTTTTGGGAGAAATTGAAGGTCTAACTCTTTGCACCTTCATTGTTAAACTGGATTAGATGGACACACTGCTAATTAACATAAGTGTGAAAAAATTAGAGATTAAAACGTCAGCAACCCTGAACCAGTGTCTGTCCATCGGAGTAGTGTCAATGCATCAGTTTAGAGAAAAATTCTAAACGGGTTCAACGATGTAGGATGCACACTAATTTTTGGTGATGCATCGCCCAGCCCTACTTACAGAAACACTAATAATCTTTTTGTGCTTACAGGTGTTGCACTATGTGCTCTTGCTTACAGACAAAATTGATAGTTGTATTAACTTTTTGAAAGTTTTAGACTATTTTTATTGCTTTTTTTCCTGTGGGCAACCCTGTATTTGTATTCTTCTTGTGTAGAACTTCTTTATGTTTAAAGCTTTGCATATAATATTTGATTTAAAACTGTTGTTGTACATTATAATATAGCAGAAATGAAAAAAAAAACTTATACTGACCAAATTTACAGAAATAAGCATCTTAAAAACTTGAATAAATTAGGTATTTTGCAAGGCTAAAGCATTGGGTCACTTTATCTCTTAAGTGCATTTTACGTCTTTTCATTGCATTTGTTTTCATTTTTTATAAAATACATTTTTCGTGCCTTTAAAGGAATTTAGCACTGTGTTTCTTTCTTTTCTTTTTTTTTTTGTTTATAGAGCTGCTGATCTGAATGAGACATCTTTAAATAAGACATCTTTAAGTTGTGCTCCTGAGGAAGAAGTGGCAATTCTCGGAAGGCAAGTTGGGAATTTGTCTCGTAGAGTTTTAACAATTGAACAGAAGAATCAACAAAGGCAACAGCCGAGAGAGAATTTTATAAACTCTTGCAGTAACATATTTTCTTTTCAAAGAGTTGTTCTGGCTTCATAGACATTTTTGAAAGAGGAAGTAAAGTAAAATTAAAGTATTTGTATAGATCTATAATAGTTCAGTAGTTCTATAATGATCCTTGTTTATTTAAATTTTGTATCAGTGTGATACATTTGAAATGTATACGAAATGTAAAGAGTATGAGTTGTGTAAAGTCTCATTTTAAAATTGAAAAATATTTGCATTTCTGTGAAAAGCTTATTATAATGTTTATTTATGTTTTAAAGTTATATTATGGCCAAAAAGGGGGGGGGGTGTAAAAAACGTTCTTTATATTTAAAAGAAAAATTGTTTTTGTATTTCTGCTACAAAATTTGAAGAACACTCTGATGTAGAGAAGTTTTCCCTATTATTTCTTCTAATATTTAACATTTTAGAGATATGTACTTTTTATTTTCTGTCATACACATTGTACAAAACAAATGTCAGTTTAGTTTATTTTTAAATATTAATGTAAAACAATGAAGTTGTATTTGAATTTACTATTTAAAAAAATGAGAAACTTTTTGAGAAATTTCAAAAGAAAAATGATTTTGATATACATTTAAGGATGTAGTTTTTATATTAAAATTAGAATTGATTTTTATTACTTAAAATATTTGTTAATATTTAAAACTTAAAATGCAAATTTTCCAAAAATGTCCCTTTTATAGTGTGAAGTTGATAAGAATGGTGAAATATTAAAAGTTATTACCAGTCCTTTAGTTATTTTAACAGTTAAGGTATGTTTCAATATCTTTTAAAATTTGAATCATCGTAGTATAGGGGTGCACAACTTGAAAGTCAATTCACAGAACTGTTTAGGCTGCTGAGGACCAAACTGGGCTAGAAAGTAAATATTCAAGCAGTGAATGTTCATATATAAGGTACATTTTAAAATATTTATAATACACTCAGGAACATTGAAAATAGCGCACCAAGAAAGAAGAAAGGAACAATTGAGAAATTTTGCATATAAGAAAAGTGACATCTGATATGCAAATGATCCAAGTTTGGTGTGTCAATGCGCATGACCGTTTACCCTACAGTAGTGGTGCAATCGGGAAAAAGGCGCTATGTAAACCAGTTCATAATTAAAGATTTATAAATGTCATGATTGCATCCTGATTGTTGGAGAGCCTTAATGAGTGAAGGATGCCAGATCGATTAGTTAGAAAGCGTTTCTTACAGTTAAGCAAGTTTGAGAGAGGTTTGATCCTTCGCATGAAAATTGGAGGTTGGTCGACAAGCCGCGTTGCTGCTCAGGTGTATCGTTAGGAGTGTTCCATTAGAAACTGTTGTTGGCAGTGGACACGAGATGGTACCCATGTGCAAAAAAACGGGTCTGGAGCAACCAGGAAGTCGACGAGGAAAGGTAATTGAAGGATCGTGCGGCACGCATTCGTGGATCCTGCAGTGATTCGTTCCACCATACAAGCAGACACAGGGGTAGCAGTTGTTCCTCGAACCCATTCTAAACATCTTGCGGCACTGAATCTGCAGTCCAAGCGCCCTTTTCGCGTACTCCCTTTTCCACCAAAGCATGGGCAGCTCCTTCTACAATGGTGCGGAGCCAGATCGATGTAGGATGTCACTGACTGACAAAAGGTGGTGTTCAGTGATGAATCCCGGTTCATTTTGGGGTCAGATGATAACCGCGAACGGATGTGGAGGTGCCCTGGAGAAAGGTACCATTCAACCCATTTTATTTCACTACACTCTGCCCGAACAGTGAGCATGATGGTCTGGGGGGCCATAGACTATGGTAGTTGATCCACTCTAGCTGTGGTACGCAGAACCTTAACGGGACAGGGTTGTTTTAATGATATTCTGCAACCACATGTAGGACCATTCCTAAACGGTCTCCCAGGGGCAATTTTCCAGCTAGATAATGCTCGCCCGCATACAGCTAGAGTTGCTCAAGACTTCATACATTTTTTTTGAGACTCTTCCGTGGCCAGCTGCTCCCCCGACTTGTCCCGTATAGAGCATGTATGGAATCAGCTGAAACGCTAGACGCCGCTGTGCATCTTTGTTCAAGATTTAGAAGTGACTGTTCAAAATTTGAGGGTCCATCTGCCTTAGGACAACTTCAGACGTGTAATTAGCTTAATGCGGGTTTGTGTTATGCATCATTTGAAATATTAACGCATCACATTCATACAGTTGTGTTACAAATGTTCATTCGAATTTCACTATTTTGAAAGTTATATTTTATGCATTAAATGCAACAATTGTCCTTTCTATATTTGTATGATCTCATACTGCTAAATGAGGCATTGTGGATGCGAAGGTTGAATTCAACCAAAGTTAGTTTTAAAAAACTCATCTTTTAAAACAAACAAGGTATTCTAGGTATTTTCAGTGTGTGATATTTCATTTTAGGTTTTATTTCATAGCAATGTTTTATAATAATAAACTTATGTAATGAGAAATTAGGTTGAACTTCCTTTGAAAAAAAAAAGCATTTTATTTGTAATTTACAGAACATAATGTTTTTGTAAAGAACTTTGAATGAGCAATATTCAGTTGCTATAATCTTGGTCATCTCATGTTTCCTTTTTTGGTGTGAGGTAAGTAAAATGGTGATTATTTTCAATAATAGCTGACAGTATTAGACCAAGGTAATGGAACATTTAGCAGGAGATATTAATAATTTTGCAGTGAGCACAGGCAAATGAGAGTTAATGACATTTTTATAAGATTAAACTTGGATGAAGTCATATTGCCATCAGAAACTTCATTTTTTTTTTTTTTTTTTTTTTGTCATCAATTGTACTTAAGCTTTGTGGTACAATCTTGCTTATTTGGTTTCTGCTGAAAATAAAGCACAAAAGAAATGTCAAATTCCAACATTTCCCTATTATTAGTATAGAATCCGATCCTCAAACATCTCAAAAAATCATTTCTGCAAATACTGCTCTTTACCTTCGTATGGCAGCATAAAAGCTTCACTTTCCTATCTGGAGTTTCACTGCAGGCTTGAAGCTTAAACTGTAAATTTTATGAGTGTAGAACTTTGATTTTTATATGAATTGGAAAATCTTCACCAGAGGCATTCTTATTTTTTTAATATTAGTGGTAGATATCGTTTTTTTTCACAGAAGCTGTTAATCGGTTCAAACCGGATATTCTGAACTAATAACATCACACTAATAATGCATGGTGATGAGCTCCATTCTCAGCTGGATTTCATGCAGCTACTCTAAATACTTAAAAAAACTGCAATTTAATTTTTAATCCAGTTGGAAGATACTTACATGGCTGTATAACCCCTCGTCTAGGGCTACTTACCATCAGTGGTATACCCATAGGGTATACTCCATATACGCTGTATACTTGCAAACATTTTTTGGGCACATAGCGTATACCCTGAAGCTTCAAAAATGTCCATATTATGACATATAATGTATATGATCGCATACACATATTGTGTGTAATGAAATACTGGGAGTATGCCCTCAGAAAAATTGATGGGAACATCATTGCTTACAATGCATACGTTCCTACTTCATACATAGCGGCAGCTAGATACACTGCAGTTTTTATTCACTGAGCACAAAAGAGAATTATATCATTACAAAGGCAATAATATTTTCCTATATCTCATAGGAGAGGAACGCTTTTTTCCACATGAGATCACACCTTGTATCTGCACATCTTCCTAAATTGTGTTTGCTTTCCTGCAGAGCCTCCGCAGCAGGAAGCCTTCTGCTTCTTTCGATGATATGCTCAAGTGGTTAAAATAGTTGACAATAGCAAAACGTTTTTTTTTTTAAACTTTACTGCACAGGGCAAGTGTCATGAACAAACTAAATCAAGGACTGCATTATTCCATAGAGTGCTAAAGCAGAGGAGTAGGGGATATATAGTTCGTCTTTCATATCCGCCTTTTTATGCCAGTTTCTAGCTGGCTCTGTATGTTTTAATAATGTATTGCTCAATAATTAAAGGCAATAAATAACTAATTAAACTTGAGTAATATACATATAGAATCTTTATAAGATCTAGTTTTGAAAGGCAAAAGAAAAAAAAAGATCCAATTTTGAGTTATGCTTCATATCCACAATGCCTCATAAATTTTTATCGTACAGTGCTTATTGGTATTTTTATTTAATGCAATAAAATATGACAAGTTACTTATTGCTTTTAAGCAATTTCATGAATCTAAAATAAACTTTTGAGAATCCTTTATGAATAGTTTTTAATGTTTGGTGTGGACATATATGGAGGCAATTGAGTTAATATAAATGGTTCAAAAAGTAGAATTAAACGTTAAAGTATGATAAAAATCTTTACTTTTAATAACATGTGCTCAGATTTACTTATTTATTAATTCATATTTTCCTCTAACAGTAATTAGAAATTTTTACGCATCAGTTTTTAAGGTTACATTTAAAAAAAAAACTTTTACTTACCATGACTTTTAAGGTTGATCTTTTCCTTTCATTTGTCCTAAGTTGGGTATTCCCTAAGCCATAGGGTGTGGCGAGGAGAGTCAGGAAGTGTAGAGTGAAATTTCTTTGCAACAAACTTCAAGGGACAGCAAATTTTGTATATTGAAACGTAAATTTTGTTCTACTAGAATTCAATCAATGTATTGAGAATTATTAAATTAGGAATGAAAATTTATTTCTTTGAAAAAGAGCATTCGTTGTATTGATATTCATTGTCACGGAACTTTGCTGCATATAATGAAGAGAGACAAGTGTGCTGTGAGAAAATTTCAGTTCTTCAAAGGATGTCGCGAATTAAAAAACTTTGGTAACCCCTGCCCTTAATCTTTCATAATTCAGTAAAAATTCTATGTGATTGCATAGGTGAAATAAGTTGGATTTTCCGAAATTACAGATAATAGATGAGAATTAATCCAGATTGTGCTCTTTTTTAAAAGTATTCAAGTAAGTCTTTCTTGTGTAGTACTGGTATAGTAAAAGTGCATAAATTTAAATTTAAAATTCGATTGTAAAATATATATATTGAATATAAATTTAGAAATGAAATTTAAAGAAACATTTACATCATTGGAATCTCATTTATGCATTAAATATTTAGAATCTGCTTAAGAATTTATGTAGAGGAAAGTTCACAAAAGAACAAGGGCATATATTGGTATTTATGTGGAACATAGAGCAGACTTGTAACTGAGTTTCAAACTATTTATATCTTTCAAAATTTATTTTTTACAATGAAAAAGGAAGAAGCAGGCCCTTCCTTTATTGTTTGACCTGTGCTAGTTTTATGCAATTGTAAAAACAGTATTCCTAAAATGTACTCTATATCAAAAAGTATTTTTTTTTTAACTTGCTCATATATATTTATTTGTGAAAATATGCTGTAGATAATTTTCAATTGTTATTGTATTTAATTTACCTCATCATATCTATTTTCTTAATAGTTCATTTTATTTTACGAAAACAAGAATAAGAAACTTCAAGTATTCTTATATTTCATGCATTTATTGCATTTTTGTTGAACATGCTGTTGCAGCAAAATAATTTAAGTGCTATTTGTTTGCATGGATAATAGGTTATATTTGAAACCTTTTATAATGCTGAAAATGTTGTGCAAAATGGCTAACATATGATTAATTTTAGTTTCCTGTCATAATTTAATCTATGTATTTTCTTAAGACCTTTGAATGAACATTTAAGGGTCATTCTTCAAAAAGTAACTTTTCTGTCACGCACCTTTTACAGTAAAAACTTTAAGGAACAATTCATTTAACAATGATTTTTAATTTCATCAAAAATATATCTATTTAAACCTGCCAAAATTTTGTTAATTTTTATTTCGGTATATTTTTGGTTCACAACATGTGAATTCTCACCTCTGTGGCATGTCACACACCTTGTGTGACTGTTCATGTTGCTTAATAACTTGTTTAATTAAAAGTATATACTTATTTATTATTCCTTTCACATCTGTCTCAAATACGAATTGTTTAAGTATGTTTAATTTTTTAATATTGTGTTTTAGTAGGGCAAGGAGTCATGTCACACGATAAATTCTTACCTCCATTACCTAAACACAAAATGCTATTCCTCATTAACATGTGGCAGTAATGACATGTAATTTTATTTTCCATTACAGAAGGGGGCCCTGTTATTTATTTTCAGCCATAGTTGAAGTTGTGAGACTTTGTCGAAAAACAAGAAGATGGTATTTGCTTTAAAAACTTAGTGTGGTTATTCTGACTTCTCACCTCCGTGAACTTGAATTTCAGGGATGTAAAAAAGAAGTGAACATGTTTTCACATGCTTATTAAGTGCAGATTGTAGCAACAAAGAAAAAACATTTTCCCCTGAAAAATGTATCTGTTAGGCCTATATTAATGGAAAATTCCTCACCTCTATGACAGACCTTATCAATGTCATTATTTCTGAGATGAAAATAAATGATGTAGGGGAAGAACATCAATAATAGGCATTCTATCAAAATTATAAATTGCTAGTATATCCTCAAATATACTAAATACTATTTTTTAACATACATTTAAAACTACTAATTAAGCCATTCTTTGATTAAGTGAGCTTAATATTATAATCCCACTAATCATTAAAATAGCTGATTGTTTACAGAATTAGCAAAATTACTACTTTAATATTGAATTGGCCTCAATTTTTTTAAATATAAAATTTTTTTTATTTTTTATTTTTGCGAACAAGTCATTTTTTTATTTATGAGTAAAATAATTGGAACTTAGCTGGGCCATTGTTTATGGTTACTTCTAGTTGGTAACTTTTTCATGTAAGAATGGACAAAAAAGAAAACAGGTTTCAAAATTGAAAAATATTTGCATTCAAAAGTTACGTTTTCTGGAGAATGACTCTTAAGTATAGACTTCAATAATTTAAGAAAGAAAAAAAAATCATTTCATTTTTCAGAATGTGATATTTGGATTCTCTTGTTTTGAAAAATTTCAAATTAGTTATAATCTTAGTCTTATCTTGATTAAATATGTTATTTGTATGTTGTTTATTAAAGCAAATATTTTTAATACGTAATACTGAATGGCCATTATTTCTGAAAAACATGAAAGATGAGTATTTTATTTTGAAAGGAAAAAAAAACCTGTTGTGTAAGAATGTTTAAATACAACCATCAACATTAAAAAAGCACATTTTAGAAAACAAATATTTTGGAGTCGCAAGAAACCTCTTTTTCAATGCAAAGTGTAATCTTATGGATGTTAAGATATCCTTAACTCAGGTTCAAGATGTCTTTAAGTCACTTATCTGACTCTCTTGCATGGAAAAGGATGTTCCTTGTAGCCCCGAGAGGCATCTGCAAATTTGTGCTTTTTTATCATCACTGATTTTTCATTTATTTTGAAAATCGAACAATGAATGTTCAAAAAGTGAATTAAAAATTGGCTGAGAACAAGATTTGAACTTCTTTTTATAAGTAATTTTAAAAAAAATGCTTGGTGCCTGAATTCGGTAAGTGAATTTTATTGATTTTCAGCGGAGACTTTTAAACCTAAACATTGCATGAAAACAAATTTTTTTGCTTAATTATTCTGTAACCTTGGAATTGTGTACATTGCAGTTTCAAAAGAAAGAAAATAGTGACAACGATTATTTACAACTGGTTAATCTTTTGCCCATGTTTGTGCCGCACCTGGTAATCAAAATTTAAATAAATTATAGCCTTATTAGTTTAAAATTTGCTCAAAGCAAAGTTTGAAATGCGTGCTTCTACACTATGGTAACACATGGTTCAATATCAAAACAAAAAGTAGAATATACTGGGGTATTGCCAGGCATAAAAACATTCCTATTTCTCTATATTTTTAGTCCCTTCTTCCTTGCAGCTTCTATTTTTCCAACCTTGATCTTTAAACACCATGATTTTCGCTGGGAAACTTATTTTTTTGGAAACATACCATCGCCAAACACGTGATTTTGCCAAAAATTATATGCTTTGTTTTCGAAATTTCATCCTTTTGCATTCTGTGAAGGCTTCAATTATTTTTGAAGTTAATTAGTATAGTAAGTAAGATACCTTAAGTCTGCCAATTTTATTCTTTACCTTTATATACATAGATCTCAATAATTGATTAATTTCTTAAGTTGATTTTAGTTTTTGCGCCTAATCAGCCAGGAAAATAGGATTTAACACTCATAGTCTAGGATTTTTATGAAACCAATTACATTTTCTGTTTTAGATTGCCTTTGAAACTTAAAATAATAATTGTAATTTTTGACTTTTTCAAACATAATTGATACTAAGCAATAAATAAATACCTGTTATTATGATTGATATTGTTTGAAAGAAAAAAAAGTATGATTTCCGTTCCTTACAATGTAACTTTACTGTTTGTAAATGAAAGCTATTGAGTTTTGATTTTTCCTAATCAAAACTAAATTGGTTTTTCTTTTTCTTTCTAACAAAAACCCCTAACCAGAGCTGCATAATGGTTTCTAAAGCTTAACCAAAACTTAAACTGCAGTTTCTGTTTATTCATATGACCGTGCTAAGAACAGTAGTAAAAGTAGTCATACCAGCACTTTTGAACAAAACTGAAGTCATTATAACCAAGTTTTTCTCTGTTTCGTATTTTACTTAATAATTAAAATATTTTAAGGTCATTTGATTTTTTTTTTAATTCTGAAAAAAAAAAAAAAAGACATCTGAATCAAATATATGGAAGAGCCAAACTTTAAAACACAATATTCAAAATATCAGCTTCAGCTCGACTGCAAGTTCCACTTTTAGGCTTAGCACGGTAGTAGACACAGAGGTTCCCAAACTTCAGACCTCCGCGGACCCCCCTCCGGAAAAATTAGGAACTTCGTCCCCCTCGCGGCGCGTACGATAAAAAAAAAGATTTGACACAGTTAAATCTGTGTTTCATAATATATTTTTAGGCTTTTTTTCCTTTAAATTTATTTATTCAATGTTCTGTATACTTTACAGAGCTTTTGTCTGTTAATCATTTCTTACATTGTTATTTTGAGTTATGGAAGTAAAATTCTATTTGAAATTCAATTAGGAATAAAAATGTTATCAGCAAATTTATTCTTCAAGTTTGTTGATAAAAGTGAACTTTTGAAGTTATTGAACAAAACAGTGTTAGCCTAGTTTAAATGTGGAAATTTTTCATATGAGTTGTATTTTTATGGTGTATTAGGATTTTAATTATTACCTATGGTTCGGGCAAACCTACCCTGTGTCAGCGTCGTAATGCTGTGATTAGGATCTGCGTAGCCTTCATAATGCTGCCTGCTTAAGTTTGCGTCAGTCATAGGGAGCCACCTCCCTCTGCTCGCTATTGGTCACTAGTTTCTGGAAGTTACTTATGAGAGTTTCAAGGGAGGAGGAGGGAGCTGCTGCATCCTGCATGTACTTAAACAAGAACTTTTTTATTCCTAATAAATGCACATTATTTTTGACTTAAAATATCGTTACTTGTCCTACAATCTCGATTAAATTTTACGTTTTAACTGGATAACACCGCGGATCCCCTGGCATGGACTCGTGGACCCCTGGGGGTCTGTGGACCACAGTTAGGGAAATTCTGGTATACAAGGTGCGCCAAAAAAAAAAACTCCAACAAAGATTGCATCATCAAATGGAAGGAAAGTAATTTCGTTTTAAAATGAGTGTCTTATTTATTTTTGTCTCTCACTTTATTAGAAAATAATTTGCAATCTTTCTCTTGGTTTATGTATTGTTTTTCGGTTTTCTTACAATTTGAAGCAAAAAACTTTCTATTTTAATAGCTGTTTAACCATGTAGAACGACAGTTTCTTTGCTTAATTTGTCTCGGCAAACAGTATTTGATGCAGTATGCTGCTTCAAGTGGCTTGGAAATGATAGTCGATGTCTGGAAAGTGTGTAAAAACGAACAGTGAACATTTCAGTGAATCGTCAGGTCATCCAAAAGTGAGTTCAATGAAATCCTTGAGTTTCTACGAGAGAAATCGTTCGTAAGATGGGAATTTGACCGATAAGTGTGACTAAGTGCAAGAACAGATCAAACAGAAGTTTTAAGATTTGCAAAATTGCCAAAAGTTCAAGCATTCGTATGACTCCAAAAATTCCAGAAACGTTTGAGAAGAACCTTAAGTCCGTGCTGGAAGAGGATACCTTTCAACCAGCTCATAACCTCCAAAACAATAGGATTTGGTCTCCAAGCACCTTAGAAAATGTTAAACATCACCAAAATCCATAGTCGGGTTTTGTCTTTGATGGAATCAATACAAGCGAAAAAATCTTTTTGTGGATGAGGACCATAAAATAAATCAAATAGTGTACCAGAAGGACATTTTTGAAGCAGTTGTACGTCTGTGAACCTAAGAGCACTTCTGCACAGCAATGTAGACTAAACATTTCAATTTGACTCCACACCAGTTCATACGGCCAAAAAGACAAGAGTGGTGCAAGCCGCATTGTTTTTGACATGATATCATCTTTAGAGTGGATGCTCTACTTGTTAGACCTCAATCCCATTTACTACACTGTATGGGCTGTTTTAGAGTCGCAGGTTTACCCTAAGTTACACATAAGGTTGGACTCTCTAAGACAATTCCTTTATAGGAAATAGGATTGATTAAAGGACTTGCAGCCCTTGAATGAAAATTTAAACAGTTGCATCTCTGTATTACTTCAAACGGCAGCCAGTTTGAAACCAATTTATTTATTCATTGCTAAATTTCTTCTCATATTGTTATATTTTTGTGTTTTGTTAATGTATTTATTTTTAATAAAGTGACATGGAAAATTGCTTGCTTCCCCCCCCCCCCCACCCTGACATTTGACTCGCACAGTCAGCAGAAACATAGTTTTGTGGTTAAAGTTATGCTCATTTGTTTAATGAAGAAAGAAAATAAATTCTTCACTAAGGATATTGGTTTAATTTTTTTTTTGAGATAAGTAATAAATATTTTTTGATTTATATGCAAATTATATTATCAAACAACAACTTTCATTATCAAAGTTAGACAGTATTTTAATATACAAGGGGGGCAGGGAGAGGAAATTGCTTCAGACTTTAAGTATTTGAAATTTCAATTTAAACTTCATGAAAAGTTGAAAAAATTCATGTTTTCAATTTTTCCAGAGTAGAAATAAACCCATTCAAAAAAAAGTTTTTTCCGAAATTTTTCTGGTTTTTTTTTTTTTTTTGACTGTATGCCAGATACAAATTAACAGATTCCAGCACCAGAAAGAAATTCGTTATACTATAAAGCAGTGCTAAAAGCGCAAGTTAGTGAAAAATATTGAAGACAAGTTTTGAGATTGCATGTTTTTTCAGTGTAAAAAGATGTTAGTAGAAGGATGCAAAGTCATGCACTTCATTCAAAAGCTCACATATTCTTGTATTAACCCATCAAACGCCACTACATGAACTACATTGAAAATACTTCATATGTTTTGAGGATTAATACACGTTTCTAATCATATGTAGCTGACATTTTGCGAAAGTATTCATTAGGTAAAAATATATGGTATGGTCCCAAAATGGGAGATTTTGTGTTTAGTGGGGATAACAAACATATCCCTTCCACTATTTTGATACTTGAATAATATCTGACTAAATCCAGTTAAAAAAAACGAAAATCATCTTTATGTAATTAATAAAGTTAGTTATTGGTACTTTACGTACATATTTAACATATTTAAGCTTAAAAAGATCTTGTAAGTTTTCATGAGGACCGGATCTATAAAATTTGGGCCCCCCTGCAACAAAATATGTGTGGAAACCAGCTCCAGGGGCCAGCAGTGTATATTTGCAACGTTAATAAGTCTTAGTGCTAGTCATTTTCTTTTTTTTTCAAATTCTTGAGCCGTTGGGTTCTTTAGGGACGTGCCTCCCCCCTCCCCCTGCCCACTCTGCGGGTACGCTGATCTGGGCCTGGTTTTCATTCCTTTTTCTTATACATTTGTGTACTAAAGGGAACTTTTCACACACAATTTAATATCTTTTAGCGAAAAGATTTAGGTTTTACTTATACAAAAAGAGAAGTAGTAGGTCTCTTCAAGTAACCATGTCGAGGATTGAGTAACTGTAAGTGACAATGACCCGAAGCACTAGACTCGTATAAAACGAAACTAAGTTTTGCTTGTCCTGCCTAACAGTGTATTTGTTTCATCATAGGCGAGGGTTTTTTTCACAGTCTACGTTTCGGTTGCTTCACAACATGTTTGATGAAGTGATTTACATCATCATAATGCTTTCAGAGCTTTATGGCCTGCATGCTTCAAGTTGAGGAATTAGCAATGGTTCTAGCTTCAATAATTTTATTCAATAAATTGTAAAATCGCAAATTGAGACAATTATCACAATATCCGTGATCTAAGCAATTTCGTTTAATTTTTTTCTTCTCAACTATCCAAACTGAATCTGGCTGTTCACAAACAAGTGATACTGCAGTCATCTTGTAATACGCTAAAATATATTATTTCCATATTGTTTGATGCTTGTGGCAAAGTGAAAAATGCAAAAAACAGTAAAATTTTCTATTGAAATTTCTCTATTGAAATCTAACCTCTGTTATTGTATTTCATTCAGGGGTGTCCTCACGGGGGAGGGGCACATGGCGCTGATTGAGCTGACATTTTTAGGGGGTGTGGGATAATTTTAAAGTGATCTTTAATCTCATTTTAGGGGAATCTCTTCCGTGCTCTGTAGAAATTCAGAGGTATGCGTCATACTCCTTTGGGAGGATTGGCACCCCTGTTTTTCCAGTACTTTCTTCTAAACGAATGGAATGTCACTTGTTTCGATAAAAGCATTTGCTCTTGACCCTGAACAACAAAAGAGTTTACAATGAGAAAATTCAAAGGGGGCTGTGGCTTGAACAGGAAAAAATAAAGAGGGGAGAGATTTCATTCCAGTGGCGGCTCGTGGCTTAATTTGGCGGGTGGGCCCGCTGTTATCCAGGAGCGCCCCGATGGAGATCATTGTGGCCTCCCAGAAGTTTATTTATTTGGAAAATTTGGAGTCCATGTAGCTTTTTAGGCCTAATGTATCTTATAATTATGTTTTAGTATGTGTGCATGCTCATTTTATATAATTCGGTGAAGCTCGGAGTTTCATTTTGTGAATTGAGAACTTAACCACTCTCCTCCCAAAAGGTCGGGTTGCCTCTGACGATTGTATAGTTTTCACAAGAAAAAGGAAAACAAATAAAATGAAGAGAACTAAGGTGGGCGTGCCAAATAGTAAGGCAATGAAGACCAATAAGACTCCCCCCCCCTTTTCCCAAACAGGATAGAAAAAATTAGGTTGTGACTGGGATCATGCAGCAGCATTATCACTTTAACATGCTTCATTATTATATGAGGCAGTGAGAAGCAAAAGGATGTAAGTGGACATTTTCAAGTTTTGAGTAAAACGCGTTTAAAGATTACTTCCTAGGTAGGCTTTCATAGATTTTTTTTTTTTTTTTTGCTAAATCATGCTGTAGAGCAGCACCTACCAGGGCTACTAGTGCTATCTCTTGCCGTAAGACAGAGGAGAGGTTCACCCACCATTTGTACTGGTTATCTCCAAATTTTTAATTTTGCCACTTGCATCCCTTTCATCCCATTGCTTCTCACCGCCTCATATATCAAATTACGAAACTAGTAACTAATTTTTCTAGAAACACAGTTTACTTAATTACCAATGTTTGCTCAACGTCAGAATACTCCAGCGTAGAAAAGGCATCACAATAGGGCCAACCATAGGCGTCGGAAGCGGGGGGAGCTTGAGCTTCCTCTATAATATTTCAGACCGGCTCAGCTCCCCCGGAAAAATTCTAACTGTATAGCTTTTTTCAGACATTGTCTACCTCAAACCTGATTTCAAAAATGAGTTCTACCTTTTTTTAGGAATTTCCACATAATAACCAACAAAGAAAAGCGAGGGATGGAGTGGTCATTACGGTCAGTACATTTGGGTTTCCCTCTTTTCAAACCTCTCGATTCCCGAAAGAAAAAGAAAAGTATTAAAGACAAGTTATCTACATAGGGGTGTTTTCCGCCCTCTCCACTTTGAGCTCGTCTTTCGCAAGTGTATTACACATTACACTGTAGCTCAGTTTATGTTCTTAGTTTTGCATGCCATTTGTATCATAGGCGTCGGAAGCGGGGGAGCTTGAGCTCCCTCTATAATATTTCAGACCGGCTCAGCTCCCCCGGAAAAATTCTAACCGTATAGCTCTTTGCAGTACATTGTCTATCTCAAACCTGATTTCAAAAATGAGATCTACCTTTTTTAGGAATTTCCACATAATAACCAACAAAGAAAGGGGAGAGATGGAGTGGTCAGTACATTTGTGTTTCCCTTTTTTCAAACCTCTCGATTCCCGGAAGAAAAAGAAAAGTATTGAAGACAAGTTATCTACATAGGGGTGTTTTCCGCCCTCTCCACTTTGAGCTCGTCTTTCGCAAGTGTATTACACATTACACTGTAGCTCAGTTTAATGTTCTTACTTTTGCATGCCATTTGTATCTCACACTTCCACTAAAAAGAGATAATCGTGAGCCAGTTTTGTATTTAAATATGAAGGTGCTCCAGACACGTATCAAAAAGAAGGTTTCTAAGGTAAACAACATCTGACCTTCCGGACGCTATCTAAAGAATCTCCGGCGAATCTTTTTAAATTCGTTGATTAAAACAAACTTGCAAAATATTAAACGAAAGTTAAATTAAAATACTGAGTGGTCATATAATATTTTTGTTTATTGCTATTATCAAAAAAAAAAAAGAAAAAATGAAAGAAAGAAAGAAAGAAAAAAAAAAACAATGCAGAGGAAGAAAAGAAAAGAAGTCCAATTTACAAACAAATTTATTTAGCATTTTTATCCATCGTTTCTTTCTCTTTTTTATTTTTTTCATTTCTTCATAAAAAGTTCAGCCCCGATCAAAGAAAATTCTTTAGCGAGTTCTCAAAAGTTTAGCAATGTAGTTATACAGTGGTGGACAAAATTATAGACTCAATTTTTTTTTCTTTTGTTTCAATTACAACATGACTCAGTTTAAATTATTTTCATTGAAGTAAAGATGAATAGTTGAAGAAATAGTTCTAAAATTAGTACATCTTATCAATTAAATTAAAAAATTCATAAAGATAGAAAATTTGCAAATTTAATATTTTATCATTACGTGAAACCTGGACAAAAGTATAAACTCAGAGGTAAAAAGTCCAGGATTACGAGAAAGTTTCGTTCCAAAATGTTAATTTAACGCCATAGAATGAATAAATATTGCCATCAGTAATTGCTAAAAGTTTTGTTTTTGGAAATTAATGAGAAACATATAAATGCACCGCTGGACAAAATTATAAACTCATTTTTTTTTTTTTTTTCATTTTTTCAATCATAATTTAACTTAGTTAAAAAAAGTAAGATAAATTACTGACTAAATAGTCCTAAATTCAGTATAACTCATAAACTTTATAAAATAAATAATTTAATTAAAAAAATCTCAACTTTAATATCTTTATAATACATGAAACCTGGACAAAAGTATCAACTCATAAGTAAGAAACTCTGAAGTTTGGTAAAATTTTATTCAAATACTTAATCATTTAATATCCAAAAATGAACCAATGCTAAATTACAAACTTACAATAATGCGTAAACACAATTATAAGCTGACAAAATTTTATTTATTTATTTATTTATTTGAGTTTAGTTAAGTTACATTTGCAATTACTTCAGTAAAACAAAAGCATAGATTTAGGAAAATGTAATTTTGCTATTAACATGGATAAATTGAAAAAAAAAAAAAAAATCAATATTTGAAATGTTTTAAAAATTAACACTGCATTAAATCTAGCCAATCTATAATTTTGTCCACCACTGTAGAACAAATAATAATTCTAAACTAATTTTCGAGAGATTATGATCGTATGTTTCGGGTGTTTAATTCCACGTTTCGATCAAAAGATACGATCAGATTGCGAAAATATCATTATTTGATGGTCTATCGAAACCAAAAGTGATCTTCTGTCAGGGGACATAGACTATAAGCCTGATATAAATATTTTTCGAACAAATTTTTAAAATTCTATAAAAGTTTTATTTATTATTTTTGATTGAAAATATTGTCAGAAGAAACAACCTAAATCAGTAACATACCCAGAAATTACTTTTGCAGATACATATCATTGCTGTGATAATAATTTAAAAAAAAATCCATAACTATCCCACGGTAGAAACTAAAAAAAAAAAAACTTTTTATCCATTATTTTGTTATATTTAAACCGTGAGGGATTGATTTTTTGCATGAAGTTAAAAATTTGCAAAGATAAATATAATTTAAAGAATTCTAAGGTACTACAACATAAAAACAAAAATTCTCACTAAACAAAATCGGTAGTGAAATCTCCATTAGAATATTTATAAAAAAAAAAAAAACTTTAATAATACTGTTACGATGTTAAAAACTGCGAGTTTATTGAAAACAATTTTTTTTTTTTTGAACATCTAGACTTTATGAAGTTATATTTATTCTTCTTTTTTTTGTTTTCTCAAAATTAAGGTTTTTTTTTTTTTTTTTTTTTTTTTTGTCACAGATATGTTTTCATGCTAAAAAAAATGCATGTGGAAGAGAGCACTTGAGCACCCCTCAAAATGTTTGAGGTTCTGGGAAACTTTTCATATCCATTTTCACGATTAAAAATGTTCCTTTTCACTTATTATTGTTAGAAAAAAGCACCAACAATATTTCATAGTTTCTCTGAAGTACTTTTACTTTCATTTATCTGAACTATACAACGAACGTTTTATTTAAGCACATTTCAGGCGCACTGTTTCTCTTCTCCTTTGTTTCTAGTTCTCATAAAAGAAAGTCTTCCAAATGCTACGCTGCAGAAGCCCTCCCCTACCTCCTAAATTATTAAAAAGCGTTGCAATGTTCGTCTTTAGAGAGCGATGTCATGAAAATTCGCGGAAGAGAGCCCATGACTGAACACCTTGCCCTCCACAATATGATAGATTATATAATATTCCGTTCAATTTCAAAACATTGCTATGCCTCTAACTAGAGACGTACCGAGTAGCACTTTGGCCGAGTACCAAGTACTCGGCCTTTCATTACTCGGCCGAGTACCGAGTTACCGAGTACTTGGCCTTTCACTACTCGGCCGAGTTACCAAGTACCAATTATGTTTTAAGAAGAACCACGGACACACATGTGATGAATTTTGAACTTATTGGAATAGTTGTATAGACCTCCTTGTCCATATAACAGTTCTTAAAACTAAATTCCTGCTGAAATTTAATTACGCATTATTTGAAAAATTTTGTTTTTGTCAAAAATTTTACAAAAAAATTATTTTTAAAATTAAAAATAAATAAATAAAAGGTATAATTAATCAAGTTGGAATTAAAACAAATTATACCAATCTATTATAGTTCTAGTCCGCCAAACATAAATAATTTTTAAAAGCAAATAAAACAAATGTGCAGGAACACTGCAGACACGTGTTTCTGCATTACAAGGAACGTCTTTCTCAGCGCATAAAATGTGAGCTAAAGAAGGTAAAGACATTCGACAGAAGAATCCGACTTTTGGCGGATGCCTTTAAATCCACGAGCTCACATTTTGTGCATTGAAAAAGGAATTCCTTGTAATGCCAAAACACGTGTCTGCACTGTGCTTTTAACATTGTTTTATTTCCATTTATTTTTTAAGCAAAGGTATTTTTATATTTCTTATAACTAATTTTTGTTTGTAGCAAAAATTCATTTATAATATAAAAATTCCATATTTTCTACACTTACTTTTTTTGCACAATTTTTAATAAATAAGTTTTATTAACTTTGGGGACATTAAAATAAAGACTAATTCCATTGAAGCATTACAGACTTCATTATTCTCAAAATTTAAATTTGACTTGTAAATGATTGCAGAAAATCATATATGCTTGCGCTTTTTTATAAATTTTAATATCTGTCTTGGACAATATTCAATTTTTTGCAACTACTCGAGTATCTGATCAAAATTGGGCCGAGTACCGAGTGCTCGGCAAATTGGCGCTACTGCTTCTGTCCTTTGCATCCCTATCTTAAGCCCCAGCTCCCCCTACGTTTATATACTTCCTACGCCTCTGATTTGTATCTCACACTTTCACTAAAAAGAGATAATCGTGAGCCAGTTTTGTATTTAAATATGAAGGTGCTTCAGACACGTATCAAAAAGAAGGTTTCTAAGGTAAACAACTTACTCAGTTTTAGCTTTACAGAGACTTATCTCATTTTAAATAATCTGACCTTCCGGACGCTATCTAAAGAATCTCCGGCGAATCCTTTTAAATTCGTTGATTAAAACAAACTTGCAAAATATGAAACGAAAGTTAAATTAAAATACTGAGTGGTCATATAATAGTTTTGTTTATTGCAATTATCAAAAAAAAAAGAAAGAAAAAAGACAATGCTAAGGAAGAAAAGTCTTTTATTTTTTTCATTTCTTCGTAAAAAGTTCAGCCCCGACCAAAGAAAAATCTTTGGTCGGGGGGGGGGGGATTATGATCTTATGTTTCGGGTGTTAAATTACACGTTTCGATCAAAAGATACGATCAGATTGCGAAAATGTCATTATTCGATGGTCTATCGAAACCAAAAGTGATCTTCTCTCAGGGGACATAGACTAAAAGCCTGATATACATATTCTTCGAACAAATTTTTAAAATTTTATAAAAATTATATTTATTATTTTTGATTGAAAATATTGTCAGAAGAAAAACCTAAATCAGCAACATACCCAGAAATTACTCTTGCGGATACATATCATTGCTGTGATTAAAAAAAAAAAAAAAAAAAAAACAACACACACACACACACAAAATTTCCAGAACTATCCCACGGTAGAAACTAAAAAAAAAACCTTTTTATCCATTATTTTGTTATATTTAAACCGTGAGGGATTGATTTTTTCATGAAGTTAAAAATTTGCAAAGATAAATATAATTTAAAGAATTCTAAGGTACTACGACACAGAAACAAAAATCTCACTAATCAAAATCGGTGAAATCTCCATTAGAATATTTATGAAAAAAAAAAAAACTTTAATAATTGTAAACACTGTTACGATGCGGTGCGAGTATATTGAAAACAATTTTTTTTTTCTTAACATTTAGACTTTATGAAGTTACATTTCTTCTTCTTTTTTTGTGTTCTCAAAATTAAGCGTTTTTTTTTTTTTTTTTTTGTCACAGATATGTTTTCATGCTAAAAAATGCATGTGGAAGAGAGCACTCGAGCACCCCTCAAACTGTTTGAGGTTCTGGGAAACTTTTTCATATCCATTTTCACGATTAAAAATGTTCCTTTTCACTTATTATTCTTAGAAAAAAGCACCAACAATATTTCATAGTTTCTCTGAAGCACTTTTACTAACATTTATCTGAACTATACAACGAACATTTTGTTTAAACACATTTCAGGCGCACTGTTTCTCTTCTCCTCTGTTTCTAGTTCTCATAAAAGAAAGTCTTCTAAATGCCACGCTGCAAAAGCCCTCCCCTACCTCCTAAATGATTAAAAAGCGTTGCAATGTTCGTTTTTAGAGAGCGATTTCCTGAAAATTCCCGGAAGAGAACCCATGACTGAACACCTTGCCCTCCACAATATGGTAGATTATATAATATTCCGTTCAATTTCAAAACATTGCTATGCCTCTAACATTAACAAATATGATCTATCTCGAATAATTTTCGGAGAGCGACACCCGAAACTCTTCTCTGATATCAAAAAAGAAGGATGAAAATTCAGTTTTTAAAACCACAATTTCTAAAACTTCAAGGGAAAGGAATCTTTTCCAATAACCTCATTGAGAAACGCTCTCTAAGACTTTAATTTCTAAAAAATTCCAGAGAGCCATAGAACCTCCCCCTTTCCCTGATATTATTGAAGACTGTCTTCAATTGCGTTTTTGGAACTTCAATTTTGAAATATTGGGAAAGAGATGTAAATCGATCGAGGACAATCCTTGAGTCATATCATTTTCCCTAACGTCATAAATATGGTCTGAATTCGCGCTTTAAAGACATAAATTCCGAAAAATATCCAGGGAGAGCATTCGAACATTTTCTCTCCTTAACATTACCAAAGACCGTCTAAACTACGTTTTTAGAACTAAGATTTCGGAAATTTTCTGGGGCTGAAGCCCCAGGACCCCCTATTGATATGTGCTCATCTTCGAGAACTAACCGACCGCCTTCCAAAAAAACCAGAAGTTTTATCACCTCATTCTCTCCATATACTATAGAGGCGGTGAGAAGCAAGAGGATGTAAGTAGCAAAATTAAAAATTTGGAGATAACCAGTACAAATAGTAGAGGAACCTTTCTCTGTCTTGGGGTGAGAGATTGTACTAGTAGCGCTGGTTGGTGCTGCTGTACAGCATGATTTAGAAAAAATATTAATGAAGGCTTACCTGAGACGTTATCTTTAAACGCGTTTTACTCAAAACTTGAAGATGTCCACTTACATCCCTTTGTTTCTCACTGCCTCAATTTATATATTAGATATGATTGAAAACATAACTGGGAAAAAGGGAGGAAGACGAAAGGATCGACAATCATTTCAAATAAGAAAATTTTTTCAAGTGCTCCCCCCCTTTCCCGCCAAAAAAAAAAAAAAAAAATCCGGTGTCGCTACTGCTACTGTCCCTTGAATCCCTATCATAAGCCTCAGCTCCCCCTACGTTTATATACTTCCTACGCCTCTGAGATCCTTGGGATGATTTAAACTTTTCAACTGTTGCCACCTTGTGTTTGTTAACAAATAAATGTTTGTAATTATTTTAAGCAAGGCTTTTAAAATAATTTTTCAATTTTCATTCCTTGCTTTGCTTTTGAGATAAAATCGGGAATGAGGATGGTAGTCAAGTTTTGGCGTGTGTAATTTTGTTTTTGTAGGGAATATTGCTTCCTCGTCAAGCCTGGGGAGGGATATAATCATAAGAAAGATATAGAAGAAAGTTTCGTGATGACCACAACATACTAGTTTCTTCTGTTTTTTTTTTTTTTTATCCGCACCTTCAAAACTGCGTGACTTCATTTTTTAATTCTTTTAAAATCTGGTCGCCTTTTCCTTTTTTAACCGACTTCAAAAAGGAGGCGGTTATCAGTTCATACCGTATGTATGTTTTTTTTTTTGTATGTTTGTCCACTCACAGCGTCTCACCAAGTGAACCGATTTTGATGATTCTTTTTTTAATGGATACGGGATGGCTCAACTTAGGTCCCATTACTTTGTTTGGCCATATTTGTTCTTTAGAATAAAAGTTATGGGCAAAAAACAGTAAATTTTATGCAATTTTCCTATTAAATGATTAAAATGATATGAAACCCATTGTCATAAAAGTTTGGTGCCATATAACAGTAACATTAATAGTAATTGTAATGATAATTTTGAATAAAGGCTTCTCTGAAGCAATACACAATCTTACTTTTACTGAAATATCTACATTTTCACTAAAAAGAATGAAATAAAAAAAATTTGAAAAAAAAAAAAATAGAACCAACTTCAAAATCGCTCTAAAAAGTGAAAACTAATTTTATTCTTTAAACACCATCGATAATACTTTTAAACTTAATTTTTGAAGTTGGCGCAAAAACGATAGATAAGATCATTCACAGCCATAACTCAACAGCAACTATAAATTTAACCGGCCTGGTTTCTTCACTACCAAATACATTATGCATTGATAACAGCATATTTGAGTAACGATATAAATGTTTCGTTCCTAACTTTGGATGATTTTCTGAAAAAAATATGAATGAAGCATCGTTACACAGGATTTATTTTTTGTTTTTGCGCCAACTTCAAAAATTATGTTTAAAAGTATTATCCATGGTGTTTAAAGAATAAAATTATTTTTCACTTTTTAGAGCAATTTTGAAGTTGGTCCTATTTTTTTTCAAAAATTTTTTTGCTCCGTCTGTGCAGTTGACTTTTTCTGTTTGTTTTTGCCCTCGAACCTATGCGCACGAGTGCTGGTCAGGGTGTACGTGCAAAAGTGTCTACTTTCAACCCCTGACTTAAAAAATTTAATAAATTGAAAATTGAAAAGCTGATAGGAATAATTTAAAAATTACAAAATAAATCACAAAAATTACTAAACTTATGTTCATCTACGAGCGCCAGTAACGGGTGCATTCTCACTCCTCTTGACTTTTAACAATAAAATAGAATTAAATAAACAAGGTCTACAAAATACCTTAGGAAAAACTACAAAATACATCAAAGTAAATATGGTTCTCTTTCATGTCCATGAGCACCGGCAGTTTGCTGTTTCAAGAGAGTGCACTTTTAACCCTTGGCTTTTAAAAATAAAATTAGTTGATTTTAAAAAGTAATATCACTCTTAAATTTTTTTAAATATTAAATTCCTCTTATTTATTTTTTACTTTTTGAAAAACTTTTCTTTACTTAACTTTAATAGTTTTAACAAAGATAAAAATACAACTCACTATTCGCTTTAAAGAAGCCCAGTGGCTCTAGCGCTTAGCGCTTCCACGCCACAGGTCTGGATTCGATTCCCGGGTTGGGCTTGGTCGATTCAACCGTTCATAGTAGGGAGATAATGGGCATTCACCGACCAGAGGTGGTGTTGTGGTGGTAACACCGCCTCCTCCGCCTCTCACTCCCCCTCTGACCTTGGGTTGACCTCCCCACCGCCTCCCGGGGCCGCCGAGAGGGTTTTCGCACTCCCGTGTTTTCGCGCGCCCGCGTTTTTGGACTTTGTCATGAAAGGTTACGGAGGTATTTTGGCGCGTTTTTTTCCCCCGCGCTTTTGGAATTTGTCGTTTTTTTTGAAACCTTCGTTTTTAGGGAATGGCAACACTTGTTGCTATGGAAACCAATGTTTTTACTTTTTGGATGACAACTTTTAAGAACGTTCGTGGCGCCATCTGTTGGGACTTTGATTTTTTTCCGGACTTAGAATATTTCTGCGAATTTAATTATTTTTTTTAAGAGTGCCGGAGTTGGGAATCGAACAAGCGTCCACCAAAAGTTCTTCGTAGTCGAGGGATATTGAGTACAGTCGCTAACTACTCGGCTACGAAGACCTGCGTATGAGTACGCTAATTATCATCTTAATATAATTTTCAGATGAAGTAAATGCTCGTGTCGCCATCTGTTGGTCTGTTGGAGAAGAAATTTGTTGATTTTTTTTTCATTTAGGTCTTAGACTATTTTCGAGTCTTTTGATCTTTAATAATTTTCCTACATATTTGAACTTAGAATATTTTTCGTGAATTTGATTATTTCAATGCTTTGTGGACTTGGATTATTTTTCATGAATTTGATTATTTTCAAGCATTTTAGAGTTCGAATATTTTTTAAATTCAGGTCTTAGACTAATTCGGTGTCTTTTGTTCTTTGATTATTTTCGAGCGTTTTCAAACTTTGAATAATTTTCGCGATTTTTATTATTTTCTCGCCTCGTGTACTTGGAATATTTTTCACGATTTTGATTATTTTCATGCATTTCAAATAGTTTTTCGCATTATGGTGTTAGACTATTATCGTCTTTTGATCATTTTTCATGATTTTTTTTTTCTAAGCACTTGGATCTTAAACTATTTTTGCATCTTTTAGTTATTTACAAGTATACTTGACTCTATCATTTTTCCGAATTTATCTATTTAGACATCTTTCATTTATTTATTTACATGTGTATTCGACTTTATCATTTTTCCGACTTTAACTATTTTCATACTTTTGCATATTTACACTTGAAATATATTTTAAACTAATTTTCTTTTTTTTTCATGCATTTCAAACTTTATCATTTTTTTTAACAACTTTAATTCTTTGCACGAATTTGAAAACTTGCAATCAATTTACTCTTAGCATTAATTAACACTTATCATTAACAAATTTTCACGGATTTTTTTTAAAAATCATCTTAAATAATTTTTTTTTCCAGTAAGCAAATTTCGCACTCAAGTTACATTCCATCACTACATATACGTTTCAAGAGTTTCATTGAATTTATCACATTCTATTTAATTAACTGTAATAATTATTTTTCATTAATATTTAACTTAGTCATTCTATCGCAAATATGTATATTTTTTTTTCATACAAGCACTCTTGTTAGAATAAAACAAAATTTTCAACTTTCATGAATTAGAATCACTTTGACTATTTCATTTTCCCAATAATATTTTATTTTACTTTAACATATTCTCACGCATTTTACTATTTATCATTCATTTACCAAAGTGATGAAAAATGTTCCCGCTATTATATTCAAAACCAGTGGTTGGAAGTAGCGCGCTACAAGTAGCGACGCTACTGTAGTAGCTACATTTTTTAGTAGTTTGTAGTGTAGCGTACTACTTTTCAAAAAAAAGTAGTGTAGCGAGTAGTTCGATACAAAAAAAAGTAGTTTATAGCGATTTCAATAAACTACTTTTAAATAAAATTTAAAAAAAAAAAAAAAAGTGAAGAAGAAAGGAATGGAGGTTTCAAACGAATCTGACTGGTGCAAATTTTACGCGAGTAAAATTTGCACGAATCAGATTCGGAAGACTCTGAAAATTACGAGCTGACCTCAGATTGACGCCATACGTTCTATCTGTTTGACGCCATTAGTTTGTTTAGCATCGAAATTTTCACATTTCCCCAATATTCACCTAATGGCTTAGAAAGAAAAGAATAAGAGATAACTGCCAATGTAGTACCGCGCTTCATGGGCGCCGATATGGAAGGCACGTTTTGGCTCAACCCCCCCCCCCCCCCTCTGCTTTAGAATTTACCTCTTTCTTTTAGCACATTTTTCTTCGCAAAAATGTAAAAACATTTCTTCTCCAGCCATTAATGAATAAGTTATTAAAAATGTCAATTTTTTGATAATTCTAATCTGTAATGAAATCGGTTTCCATGTGAAAATATCCTACTAAACCATGAGAACAATACGAGAACAATATCTGACCCCCCCCCCCCTAAAACTTTGTATATGGGCGCCCATGCCGCGTTTGTCTTTTCTGGCAGCTGAGAATGTCCCGTGGATGAACATTTTAGATTTCAATGAGATTATTGTGCCAATATCCACCTAGTTTGGAAGCTACTGTAAATGTTATGGAAGACGATGATATTGAACTGCCTTTTTTTTTGGCCGGCTAACAAATGTTACAGTATTATAGAAGTATATGGTCATGGGAATTTTTCGTTTCTTGTAAATTTTCTCCTTTTTCAAAAAGCTTACGGTATCAATGTCACCTGCATATTACTGTCGAATTTGAACGCGAGGGATGTGTTCCAAGGCTCCTAGCGTAGGTTGAAATTTCGCGTCGTGGAAAAGGGTATCTATATACGATTTTTTATGAGTATACCAATCATTTTGAGACATTTGAAAACGTCCCTCAAACTGTTTTAACCCATTTCTTAACTTCCTGTTACCGAATTTAAACATAGAGAATAGAGAAGTGAAATTTCACTGTATTTTTAAAAAAGCTGTGTTATTGAATAAAAATATTGTTAGGATGCACAAAATGAGTGGGAGAGAATGGCATAACGAAACCGTAATTATATTCGACACATTTTTTAGCTGTTCAAGCATATCGAAAATCTTTAGTTGTCAAAGATTAGTATTTTTCCTTCCATTTTCAAACTATAGATAAACAGCTGCTTATGTGAACTTATGTTTCATCAAACTCATATTTAGAATGAAAAAAATGCGGAGTGGCGATTTGTAAATTAACAAAGCAATGTTCCGACTATGTACGGTTGGAGAACTTCCGCTTTCAGTGATGCTAAAGGGAAAGTCTATTCTCGAAACTAATATTTAGTAGCCAGTAGAGTAGGTGATACTTAAGCCCGCGATTCCCACACGAAAACTTTCGTGCTACAGGGTGAGGAATTCGTGTTAGCTCTAAAATTCATTACTCGAGTAAAGCTCGCTATATAGACATTTCGTGTAAATCGAATCACGCTGTTGCACGAGTCCACTGTAGTTTAAAATTGCACATTGAAGTAAGCATTCTTAGTTATCTTTCATATTTCAGATATTTATTAATATTTCACTAGAAATACTAGTACAGTTTGGGGTATTTTCCCATTTGTTTATTTTTTCTTTTTCACTGATTGAATGTTGATGTATTAACATAATAAAAGTCGATTATTAAATATTTAAATTTTTGAGGTTATTCGGTGAAATTGAAAAAATGCTCTTATTTCATTTTATGAGTGACGTAAAAAAGGAGATGTTGTTTTAGTCCGGACCTCTAGCTTGAAGCTCAAAATCAATTAATTAGTTCCTCCAAAAAAAAAAATCATATGTATGACTATATAAAATTTAAAACAAATTATGGACTGCATCCAGAAGCGTGCACAGAAATTTTGGGGCCCGTCACAAATGACTTTTCCAGGGCCCCCTCCATATTGATTACCCCTATATTTACAACTAGATTTATTTAAACCCTTAGTTTTAAAAATATTGGGCCCCTTTCAGACTCGGGCCCGGGCCACACACAACAGGTGTCCCTTCTTCTCTCCTCCCCCCGTGCACGCTCCTGACTGCATCTATTTACACTTTCAAGTAGCCGAGTTGCACTTCTTGTCTTGAATGAAATATTCACTGATAGGAAAGGATTAAAATTTTTAAGGTTGATTTCCTTCAACTTTTAAATCCTTTCTTTGCAGTGAATATTCGTAAAAATCGTTTAAAATATTTGGAATGACAAAATGGCTCAGCAAACGACGGAAAGAATAAATAAATAATATTCCATCAAATGATTCAGTTTATTATTCTAAATCATTTTTTGAATCTTCGTTCAATCCTCAAACGGTGTATGCTTTTTATTTATTAATTTTTTTAAAGTAGCGAAAAAGTAGCGAAGTAGCGACTACTTTTCAAAAGTAGTTTGTAGTTGCTACATTTTGGAAAAAATAGTTGTAGTTAACTACATTTGTAATAAAGTATTTGTAGTTGTAGTTCGCTACAAATAAAAGGTAGTTTTTCCAACCACTGTTCAAAACACTTCACGTTCAATATAGTTATTTTCGAAGACGAGAGTTTACAGCTTTTCCAAAATATTACTTTACAACCAACTAATTTCATTAACAGAATTTTCATTACAATTTATAAATTTCAGTTTTATTTAATTATTTTTAACTATGGTAAAATAAAACACATCACATAAAAATGTTAAACATCAATGAAGGACCCTAGAAATGTTAAAATTATAAGTCGAATATCAAAATTTCATGTCTACAATCCTATATATTTTAAGAATAGACTCACCGAAAAATAACTTCTACTGAAAATTATTTCAAAACTTACAATCAATTCACTCTTAGCATTAATAAACACTTATCACTAAGAAATTTTCACGGATTTTAAAAATCATCATAAATATTTTTTTCATGTAAGCAAATTTCGCGCTCAAGTTACATTTTATTACTACATATGCTTTTCAAGAGTTTTAATTAATTTATCGCATTTTATTTAATTAACTCTAATAATTATTTTTTTCATTAGTATTTAACTTAATTATTTTATCGCTTAGTATTTAACTTAATCATTTTATCGCAGAATATTTTTACTTTATTTTTTTTTCATACAAGCACTCTTGTTAGAATAAAACAAAATTTTCAACTTTCATGAATTAGATTCACTTTGACTATTTCATTTTCACAATAATATTTTATTTTACTTTAACGTATTCCCATGCGTTTTACTATTTTTCATACATCTACCAAAGTGATGAAAAATGTTCCCGCTATTATATTCAAAATACATCACGTTCAATATAGTTATTTTCAAAGAAGAGAGTTTACAGGCTTTGCTAAAATATTACGTTACAACCAACTAATTTCTTTAACAAAATCGATATCATTTATTTTATAGTCTTTATCCTTTTCGAACGAAACATTCAAATGGTCAGCTATACATTAAATTAAGAAACTTATTTCATCACTACATATGCTTTTCAAGAGTTTCATTTAATTTATTACATTTTATTTAATTAACTCTGATAATTATTTTTGATTAGTATTTAACTTAGTCATTTTATCGCTTAGTATTTTACTTTATTATCGAAAAAAAAAAATGATAAAGTAAAAACAAGCGAGAAAATTATCAAACTCTAAAACATACTAAAAAAAATCGAAATCGCGAAAAAATAATCTAAGTTTGAAATGCTTGAAATTAGTTAAAGACTAAAAAGTGAGAAAATAGTTAAAGACTAAAAGTGTGAGAAAATAATTGAAAAACGCTAAAATAGTGAAAGGGCTAAATGACAGGAAAAAAAAACCGTTAAAGTTCAAAATGTATGAAAGATTTCTTACGAATTCCCATGACATGGATGTTGGGCGAAAGGGCCTGCATTAATACAGTCTTTTGTAGCATTTGAAGAATATTTTCTCTAGTAATATCACTGGATCAACGATTGCAGTGGTTGTGCCCGACCTTTTTTACCTGAAGGTCGCACCTAAACTAAGACAACTGTCGCGGGTCGGAACGCATGCCAAGTTTAACTATATTTTGCTATTTTTCCTACAAAACGTGGGAACGCAATGAAAAGGAAAGAAAATTACAAATCAAGGATTGATGTCATCATTACTTATGCTTACACTGGTGTGCAAAAATTAAGGACGAAGTCGAAAAATTAGCATATCAGCTGAACGAAGAGGCAGAGCGGACAGAAAGACCAATCAGGAGATTAAGTAAGGTGATGTACGGTAGCACATGCGCAATTATGCAGGCAGACGTAATGGGGGAGTGTCTGAGTAGTATAAAGCATGTTGTCGGTGTAAGATCAGTATTTCTGGCAAAGAGATTGCACGCCGTATAGCAATTAAAATCACACCAAGTTGCTCCTCAGCGAGAAATGGCGAATAATCAATCTGTTAGACGACATCTGGATGCTTTTACCCGAGGTCGAATCATTGGGAAGTTGGAGGAAGGCCGCAGTGTGACAAGTGTGGCTGCAGAGTTCGGAATTGCTAAAAGCATCGTTTCACGACTTTGGAGACAATTTCAAACTACAGGAACAGCTATCCGGGGATTCAGTAGTGGTCGTCCACGAGGAACCACACCCGCAGATAACCGGTATATTGTCTTACAGGCCAGAAGAAGCAGGCGGCAGACAGCGGGAGAAATCGCTAGACACACGACACAGGCGACTGGACGACCGATATCGCGTTTTACCGTGACCAAAAGACTGCACGGTGGTGGTCTGTTTGCACGACGCCCTATACAGTGTGTACCTCTAACGCCTGCCCATCGGAGAAGGCGTTCTCTGCGGTGCCGGGAACACCGGAATTGGAGAGACAATGAATGGGGACGAGTACTCTTTACAGATGAGAGCAGATTCAGTCTGAGTAGCGATTCTCATTGCATACGCATCTGGAGAGAGCGGGTATGCGATTCTCATCGCATACGCATCTGGAGAGAGCGGGTATGCGATTCTCATAGCATACGCATCTGGAGAGAGCGGGTAAGCCGCAATCATCCCTCGAACATCATTGAAAGGGACAGGTAGGGAGGTCGCGGTGTTCTCGTTTGGGGAGGCGTCATGCTTGGTAGTCGTACAGACCTTCACATCTTCGACGCAGGTTCAGTCAACGGGACCCGTTATTGTAACGAGATTCTTCTTCCATATGTGCTTCTTTTTAGGGGCGCTATGGGTCCGCAGTTCCTTTTCATGGACGACAATGCACCTTGTCATCGCACAGTAGCTGCCGAACAGCTCTTAGAGAGTGAGGATATTGAACGTATGGATTGGCCCGCATTGGGATTTTCTAGGCAGACGCTTGGCAGCTTCGTACCTTACCACCAGTAACGATTCGGGAGCTTCGATTGGAACTGCAAGACGAATGGGCAGGAATGCCTCAAGAATTCATTGACACCCTCATTCTCAGCATGGGCAGACGCTGTGAAACCTGCCTAGCAGTCGGGGGAGATCATATCCCCTACTAAAGACCGGATGTTTCTTGCTGGACACCCATCACAGGGATGTTTCGGCCTTCAGTCGCATTGCGTCCATGTTACTTTTTCAATAAAGCTTCTTTTTATTCCTCTGATTTCTCTTTTAGTAAGTGTTGCTTACATTACACATGTACTTACGTATTAAGGATCTTACGGTATTAAATGTGTTGATTTGGAAAGCTTTTGTACAAAGTTTTATTGGAAAAACCGTCTCGTCCTTAATTTTTGCACACCAGTGTATTTTATCGATACGAAGTTGCCATCTGTCTTTTACGAGTGCGGGTGAGAGGAATGATGAAGGTTTAGGAATTGAAGTCCTATAACCACAAGTGTAAGAAATCTTTAATGGTGTTTGGAAGGAATGAGGTTCGAAACACCTCCCCGGAAACTTTTTGATATTTAAGTCTCAAAAACACAATTTCAGACGACTTTTGGTGATATTAGGTGGAAGAGAGCTTTCTGCAAATGTTCACTGAACTTTTTGCAAATGTTCAGGGGAAAGCAGACGCTTTCCCCGAATATTTTGCAAAATTTAAACTGTGAGCCCGCCATTGTAGGCAATCTAATGTAATAATATGCGAAGGGATGGAGTTTAGGGACTTTCGCTGATAACTTTCGAAACTGAAGTTCCAATAAGGAAGAAAACAAAATTTTCATTTTAGAGAAATGTATTACTTAAATGTTCTAATGGGACATCCGTGGCTCTCTTATAAAAGCTTTGTCTCCTTAATCGGAGGTCGTGGGTTCGATTCTCGTTGGTGCCCTGGGTGTTATTTCTTTCTCTTGGATTGTAAATCAGTTCTGTATGTGTCCTGAGGGAAGGTGCTTTGTACTCAACCCTCTATGCACGTGAAGCTGTTTAGCTTCTAAATAAAAAAATAAAATGTGCTAACAAGTAAAAAGCCATAACTTACCTCTCTGTGTAAAGAAAATAAATAATTTAAAAAGTTTCTTATTTTAAAGATTTTGCTCAAAATTTAAGAACTTGTAAACTTTTTTTGTTGGAATAGTTATTGAAAAACATGGTTCTTTTTCATTTTTTAAAATTTTTTTAATGTTAATGCTAACTAGCATATACATAGCCAACATTTGAGTATTACATTAAAATATTACAAACATAGTAAATTAATAAGTATAAATAAAACAAATAAAATAATACTGCACCTTCCATTTAAACTGCAACAAGGTAGGATTCTACTTGGTTTCAAATTACTTTTAAATAAAAAAAACCGCCTTCAAAAAACACCAAGGAACTAAAAAGCAAAAAATAACCGATTACACTTACATACTATTTCCTGCCCGAAACTAGAAATGAAATTTATTTTACAATTCCAGTACGAAAATCAACTAAACTAAACACCCAATTATGAAATAAACACTGATTTTAATTACTATACGATGAATTATTTTAAATACCTAACTAATTATATACGATCTCTTAATTTTTAATAACGTTTTGAAGTCGGGGCCTCCTATAAACTACTAGCTAACGTAACTGACAACCAACCAAATCCTGAATTAATTTAACTGAACATGAAATTAGTCTTTAAAACTAAACCTACTCAGTTACGTTAGGCAGTAGTTAATAGGAGGCCCCGACTTCAAAAGGTTATTAAAAATTAAGGGATCGTATATAATTAGTTAGGTATTTAAAATAATTCATCGTATAGTAATTTAAATCAGTATTTATTTCATAATTATGTGTTTAGTTTAGTTGATTTTCGTACAGGAATTGTAAAATAAATTTCATTTCTAGTTTTGGGCAGGAAATATTATGTAAGTGTAATCTGTTATTTTTTGCTTTTTAGTTCCTTGGTGTTTTTTGAAGGCAGTTTTTTATTTAAAAGTAATTTATTTTTTGCTTTTTAGTGCTGTAAATATAAAATAAGTTCGTAGGATAGAGTGTGTGGTACATGATGTTGAGGCCTTTCTTACGCGCATGTCGAGTAAGAAAACGTCGAGCACATGAGTCTGAAAACAACTAATAAGATGAGCACGATAGAAAAAGAAATAGATCACAACGTCTTCCGAGACTTCCGATGACTGTGAAGAAAAGCTTTTTTAAATTCGCAACTATGTACAAAATTTTTTTTGTCTTCATTATTAGTTCAACTTTATCAAAGTTTGCTTTCCGAAAGCAAATGCACGAGTCACTAAAAAAAACAACAGAAATAGCTTTAAGTTTAAAATTTTAACATTGTAAATTGTAAATTATATTCCACAACAATACGTATCACACAACCCTCGATAAAGCTGTCATAGATTTAGGAAAATAGAACGTTGCGAAAGGATGAGTAAACGTAGCTTTCAGCATAGTCAAGGACTTGAAGTAATAGCTCGATCTGATTTCGAACCCTTTAAACTTTTAACTAAACCTCACGATGAATGAGCATTAGCAGAAATGCAACAATTGATACATCTCATTTCTAAGATGAAACGTATAGACTGGATTCAGTATTTAGTTAGAACCATTTAAATGTTTACGGTTTCCCAAATTACAAATAAACTGTAAATTGCAAGTCGTAAAATTGTAATTTATGTTGTCATGTAATTCGTGATAAAAGTCGCATGGTTCTTCAAATGCCCCCATTATAGATGAAGATAAAAAATTCCAATAGAATGAATTTTATGTTTGCTTCAGAGAATCCTTGATTCAAAACATTCATTATGATTACCCTTAATAATAATGTTTTTTAGTACTTTCTTTAACTGTGGTTAAAGAAAACACATACCTCTTTATTTTATGGCATTTTTTTTCAGCAATGGGTTCTATATTTAATCGTTCTCAAGGGAAATTACATGAAATTTATTGTTTTTTTACCCATAACTTTTCTCTAAAGAACAAATAGGGTAAATCAAGGATTTGGAACCTTAGAGTAAAGTTAGACCACCCCCTATCCACTAAACAAAAAATAATTATAAAAACCGGTTCACTAAGTGAGACGATATACAAAGTTAATAAAGTACAAATCGCTTTAAGTCTTAATACGATATTTGAAGAGTTCCCTCAATTTCATCAAACCCGAACTTGATTACCATTAGACCGCCCGGGAAGTATACCGTTTCAAAAAAAAAAAAAAAAAAAAAAAAGAAGAATTTTCCAAATCGGTACAGGCAGGGTCGTGCACAGAAATTTTGGGACCTCTCACAAATAACTTTTCCGGGCCCCTCTCCATATTGTTTACCACTTGTTTTAAAAATATTGGACCCCCTTCATTCTGATTCTACCCCAAAATCGCCCTCTCCGGCAATTCGCCATCCAGGGGTCTCACAAAGAAGAAGGCGTGTCTGCTCTGTAGGAGAGGGGGAAACATTGCAATGAACCGTAACTGAATCGTAGGGATTTTTCTTAACGGCAGGGAAACTTTTAGGGAAAAAGGGGTCCATTCACGATTTGGGTTCGAGGTTAGGGGAAACCACGTGATCCGTTAGTTTACATTTTGAATATCAATGCTAAGTACTGGAAAAGTTCGCCGTTAAAATTCAGGATTAAAAATGTTTTTGTTGTTTTCATGCTATATTATTGGTTTGGGAGAAAGATTTCACTGTGCCGCGCTTCTGTTTGGCACTCGAATGTGGGAATAGGGAATGAAGATCATGTTGTAGCGTAAAATGTAGAAGCTTCCATACCTGTCATCTGCTCGATCCAATCTTAAGAAAAAGCATGTAAAAAGTCAATCGGATTCGTCTTAAGTATTCTGTGGTCTTCTATTTAGTTCTCATTTTTGATTTTATTGAATATGCATTATAGGCGTCAGAATCAAAGAAAGTTTTTTCAAAAAAAAAAGTTTACAAGCTTTTTTTGTTGACATTTCTGCATTGTTCTTTCCAATATAAAGTTAGTCTGTATAATACGCTATTGCATCAAACGAACTTTGTTATGGAAACATCGATAACAAAATGGGCAGCAAAAGAGAGTGCTAGTATACTTTAAAATCTAACATACTCTATTGCTGACTTTTTTGTTCTACAGTCTACACTTTTTTGGACTGTGACAGGTAGGTAAGAAAAGTTCTTGTCCAATGTTATTTCAATTATGGTGTTTTGATGCTCAAATTTTTACATTAGTTTCATTTGATTTCGTAATGTAATAATCAGGATTATTGATATTGCTTGTTGTTATTGTGAAAAACTCCATTAACAATTGAAGTTACTTGATTTTTTTATTGTATGTTTTAAGTTGATGCATTTCATTGAATTCAGAAACAATACTCTACAGTACAGTACAACCTCAAACAAGATCTTAATAAAATTTAAAACTGAATTCAAATTCTCTTAAATTTCTGCAAAAAAACGCTGTATTTCTCCACAGTCTCCAGTGCCATATCATAACCAACAGCAAAAATGTCAGTGAATAGAGTACCACAATGATACCAGCATGTTTTTTTAATTATAATTGTTCTTTTTTCAACATTATTAATTGGGAAAAACACAAACTTAACGAACAACATTTGTTGCTCGCCCAGAGGCCATGTCAGCCTAGTTGGGAGACCTGGTGATCAAGATGACAAGGGGCCCGCATTGGCTCTACGCGGCCCTGCGCTCACCGAAATAGGGTTGACCCCCGACTGGAATTGGGTCCACTTTGCGGCCCCTTCACAAAAATCTGCATTCTAAAAGCGGCAGCTTCACAAAATTCCACATCGTAAAAGCGGCTCATCCACAAAAAATTGCATCATGAACTAAAATTCAAGATTTAGGGTCGCCCCTTGCCACATGGTGATCCAGTGTGACAAAGTGGCGACCTCCAAAAAACGGTTTTTGTAATTCTATCACTAGGACATTAACAATTCTCTTCTTATACTTCATATTGTGAATGAGCATCATTTTGCCATGCTCATATATAACCTGGCAATTCACAATAACTTCATTTTCAAAAACAAAGAAAATTTAGAAAAATATTTTTAACAAAATGGGGACCCAGAAAATAAAACTTGGATTGACCCCTGAAAAACTTTCTGAAAATTTAATAAGTTTTCAAAATTGCTGTAACTACGTAAGGATGATTTTGGCAATTTTTGACCCCCCCCCTCCCCCATGTAAGGGTAAATAAGATTTCCACCGCCCCTCCTCCATCTTACGTAATATTCCACTTGGTTATTCAAAATAATAAAATAATCGTACATCACTGGAAACGTGTTTAAATTCACCATTATTAAATTTTATAAAAACATTTTTTTGCAAAGAAATATTTACTAAAAGAAATCGTGACTGAAAATTTTTTTGACAAATTTTTTTTTGAATATGATGCGATACTAATTAAAAATATGCATACACAGTGCGATTCTTTTATTATATTTTACACTATTAGTTCTTTGAAAAACAAGTAACAACATCTCATTCTAATACGTTTTTAACCTTGTAGAAGGGAATGAAATATGATCCCTGCCAAACCACTTGACCGCGCTATTTCTAATATAAAATATGGACTGGGAAAATATTACATAAGAATGGGTTTGACCCCCTCCGGTGTATTCCAATTTCTTCCTCAGACCCGGGGGAATAGGGGAAGCTAACAAAGCGCTTATTGTTAGCCAATGCACTCCAGCATACCTCCCGTGGAGAAAGGGGTTTGAGAATACAAAACTGTTTTTCCTCTGAAAATGAAGTTGGCGATTTCTTGGCGTCTTAAGGGGTTGCCTTGCCCGCCCATAAACAAGTGGGTGTGAATTAAGAATAGGTAGCACGTGTATCCACGATTTCAAAATGGCGGACGTAACATTTATTCATTCTACCAGAAAAAGAAAAATTCCGCGACATATAACGATTATTTGTACTGCATATTTTTATTTCGAAAGAGGAAACAAGACGTACTGTTCCTGCATTAGAAAATTGACATAAAATTGTCGTGAAAATTTTCTGTCTTCTAATTTTAAAATGGTTTTCCAAAATCAAAGAATCCTCAAAACTTTTAGTGATAATGAAGTAAAAGTACTGGTGAATAGCGAATGGCTAAGCTGATTTTATTTTTTCAGGTTCTGAAATTTTTTAAATAAATATATGTTTTAAAAAAATAATAAAGGGGCCATTTTATAGTAATTTTTCCGAATGTAAGGCTTCAACAAGCCTAAATTGTTTTGTTTCCAAATTAATGAATGCGATTAGAATATTTTTACAGCGATTTAATGATATATTATATGAAACTACGGATATGAATAACAGATAATCTTTATAATATAAAGAGAAAAATGACACTTCAATATTTATTGGTTTGGAAATATTTATTAAACATAAACGTCAAACACGTTGTGTACTTCAAAAATGATTAGAATATGAGTACAGATATCCGTCTTTTGCGGATATTTTATGTTAGGCGTAAATAGCTTAGTATTATACAGGCAAATTCGGCCCTGAAAAGGGCCTTTGACAGAAAAATCAGACTCCGAATCCATTAATAATGAAGATGCAAAACTCAATTTTTGCCGAGGCATAAAAACTAAATCAGAGAAAGCTTTGTGAATTCTAATTTTTATCTGTTGCTATCTTATATTTATTAACAAATTTAAAATATTTGTAACTAATTTTAGCAAGACTTTTGAAATCAGCTAAGTCCGTGCGCAAGCGCAGTTGAAATGGCAAATTAATGATAAACGGGATATAACGTCGAGTACCGATAAATTTGGGTTACAGGCTTTGTAGGCTCTTCCCTACATCGCTCCTTCATGGTGTTATAAAACTCCTTTACGATAATCTTTTTCTCATCAGGTTCGTGGAGGTGAAAACCTGTCGTTTTTTCAACTATATCACTTTCCCCTTTTAGCATGATACGTGCTTTGCAAGAACTATCAAAGTCACATTTCCAGTATGATTTTCCATTTTTCCTGTACGCGATGCGATATAAATATCCTTGGAACAAAGCTAGTTTACCTCCACGTTGAGATAGTACGAAATTGACCGCCATTTTTCTAATGCGTACACCTCTCTTCAATCCATGTGCAAATAACACCCACGAGGTGATAAGGGGCTAGGGAGGGGTCAAGGGATCTTAAAACTTTTAAGAATATTTTCTCTCTTTAAGCTCAGTGATAGGGATAAATAATCCCTACGACTTTTCCCTACCTACTTTGTAGGGAAATCACTGAAGTGTGAAGATGCCTCACCTGATTTCACCTGTCAATCATTTGGATGGCGAAATGCTGGAAAGGGCGAATTGCCGGAGACACGCTTCATTCTGAGACCCAGGCGAACAGGTGTTCTTTCTTAACCCCCCCCCCCCCACACGCTGTGCACGCCCTTGGGTACAGTAGTCTTCGAGTATTTATAGAACATTGTACAACAAAGAAAAAACTAACCCGTCAAGTTCAGAACCTCCTCCTTTGTTTGAAGCCTGCTAATTAGTATAACCCTAATTTCAAATTAAACTGGCGACGTTGTGAAATAGTAAATCTAGAATACTGGTCGAACTTCAGAAATCAGACACCAGTTACAACTTATTATTAAAGAATATAAGTTAAATCATCGGGGAAGGGGTGTTCTGTATTCAATTTCCCTTGGAATGAACACTAAATATGTTTCAAAACTGAATTCTAAAAAAAAGACATTGTAGTAAACAAATTAAGTTATTTTAGTTAAAAATAAAATTAAGGCAATTGATTCGGCTAATAAAGTAGCAAAATATATTTAATTTACTGCTTTGCTTCGTAGTAAAACAATGGTAACACCTATAAGTAAAAATTAACAGGCGGTGATAATTAATCACCCATATGCCGCGAGAATTCTCGTTCAAGACGAAGGCAAAATCTTTGCTGTGAAAATACACCGACCACGGAAAAACCACGTGACCTGTGACATATTCCGCACGCTGACGTAAACATGGATTACGTATCCACAACGTGTGAAATTCAAAGTTTGTTGGATTTCTCCGGGACCCCTTATCAGAACCGGACCAAATCACTATGGGACCATCTGGGAAGTATATCCTTCCAACAAAAAAGAATTTTTCAAATCGGTCCAGTAGTCTTGAAAGAATCCGAAAACATGCATAAAAAGCCGCATGACGAAATCATAACCTCCTTTTTTGAAGTCGGTTATTAAGGGTTGAACTCGATACTAAATTTTTCAAATATTACCAGCAAAGTTATTGAAATTTAAAAGTGCTAAACCTTTCGTTAATGCAAATTATGTAATGATCAAGTAAATTATAATGTAACATAAAAAATAACTATTTACTGTCAAAAAAAAAAAAAACAGTAAAAACTTTTGAAACACTAAAATTTTATTTTAAATCGAAGATTTTTTTTAATGGAAAGCACAAACTGCAATGACTACAGTATTACAGCCTACTGTTGAAAAAATGCATTAGATTATACTATAAAAAATACGGTGTGTCATAAAGACGCACAATAGAATGAAGCTTTTGTATTACAGGTAGGGGCGTGCACAAAAGTTTTGGGGCCCGTCACAAATGACTTTTCCGGCCCCCTCCATATTGTTTGCCCCTATATTTCACGCCTAGTTTTAAAAATATTGGGCCTCTTTCAGGCTTGGGCCAGGGCACACAAGTGTCCCCCCCCCCCCGCGCACGCCCCTGATTACAGGGAAACATTTTAACTATTTATCAATCACTTTTGAATAGCATAGCTTGCGTTTATCATTCCTTTATTTACATAAAATTATATACATATGTGTCACACACACACTATGCATCATCATCTTCGTTCTTAGGAAAAGAACGTATCCCGTTTGTGATAACTAAAATAAGTAATGAAAGCACTCAATTCTAAATTTTCTAGGAACCGTGAGAAAACTCCACCAATTGTTGTTCCGTGTGGTTTTTGGCTTTTGAACTGTCACAGCACCCACACGTTTCCTCTCATGCCACACTGTTGTTCTTTCTGCGTCTGACTTAGGCATATTCATTACAAAGTTGTATATTTCAATAAAGAAAATAGATTATAAACAGCAAGAACACAAAACAATACACTGTTAAAAATTCAGGAAGATTTTTTGGAAATTATTACTGTAAAATGGCGAACTTACAGCATCGCTGATTTTTACGGTAATTTATACCGGAGAAATAAGCGATCCCAGCGCCAATTGGTTGATGTGGCCTACCGAGGAAACCGTAAAATTTTACAGTAACATTTGATTTTTACTGTAATAGTTACTGACAACACGGATGCCAGTAACGATTTACCGTAAATTTTCCGGAAACTTTTTAACAGTGTACTCGAAATGCGTTGGTTATACACACGTACTTCTCTGAATGCTCTGTTGATAACCAACAGCTGTATTCAGTGGTCGCCACGCCGCCTGGACGTAACCACAGACAACGAGAAAGAAAGAAAGCAAAAAGAGCGTATGTCTCCCGAAAACCGAAGGTAAAGCGAGATTCTGTTCCCACTCTTCAACATGACAGTGTTAACACCCACTACTTCTCGTCACACAAAAAGGTTGCGGAAGTTTCACTTTAAAAAACATATTCATAACATTTTAAGGCGTGCTGCATACTTACTGATGAAATCTGACAGTTTTTGATACATTTCTAAATCTCCAGCTCTTATAAATCTGAATTTAAATTTCAATTATTCTTCATCACATTTAAAAAAAAAAAAGAAAAATTAACTTGAATTTTGACATTTTGAATACAAATTATGTTTTTCGCAATCACGAGTGTATGTATGTCGGCGTGTGTGTTTGTGTGTGGGGGGTATGTGTGTTGTGTGTAGGGGGTATGCGTATGTGTGTGTAGGCATGTGTGTTTGTGTCTGTGTGCTGGCATAAGTGTGTGGGTAGTTGTGTGTGCGTGGGGGCAGGGTATGTGTGTGTAGGCATATGTATTTGTGTCTGTGTGCAGGTACGAATGTGTGGGTAGTTGTGTGTATGTGTGCGTATTTAGTTGTGTATGTATGCGCGTGTGTGTAGGACATGGATGCAACCTGGAGACGGCTTTCGCTATAGGAGCAGCATTGTGAGGAGCCGGTCGACGGTGATGGTGCGGAATGTGGCGGCGGGAAAATAAAATGATAGGACGCCAAAACAGTCAAAAGAAAGCAATAAGCAACCGTGATTGCTCAAAAAAAAAAAAAAAAAAACATTTTTGTCATGTGTCTGTTTCTTCAGTTTAACTGAATGGTACGTCTCGCCTACACTTTACATTTCCTCGTGGTAGCGAGCGTCCCGCTCTATAATACCCCCCATTTCACTATTTTCTGCAGCTTGCCGGGTTCTCTCAAACTGGAATTCACCCACACAGTGCCTGAAACACACGGTCTTACAGGTTTCTAGGCCTAGGCATCATAATTTCAGGAGCACCACACCAAATTAGAATTATTTCCTTTCTTTTTTTCTTCTCTGTTTTGAAATTGCTACTTTGAAAATATGCGGATTTTCTTGTGAGTGGGGCATCAAATTTTACCAGGCCCTAGCAGGGCCTGATTAACCAAAAGGCTCGGGAAGCTTGAGCTTCCCCTCAGAATTTTTGGGGGGGTCAAAATATCACTGTAAAACTTTGCTTAATAATTTCAATTTCTGCTTTTAACTGCATTTTTAAAGAGATAGCAAGCATTTGAACTTGCTAAACAAAACTGTTTGAAATAATTATATTATTGAAATTGAGGACACATTTGATAAAATGTGTCCCCAATTTCAACCCAAGTTTGTTACTACCCAAATTTGCTGAGAATTTAGGTGGAACATATGTAATAAAAAAAAATTATGTCAATCGGTAAGGTGGAATAAACTTAACTCTGAATTCTGTTGAACCACTTAGCATTAGTCAGTGTTGTATCAATGTGCATAGATTGCTTAGAGAAAATTCCCCAAACAAAACGTAGGAGGCCTGAAATGAGGACGAGCTTCCCCTAATATCAGAAGTTAATCGGGCCCTGGGCCCTAGGCATCACTTCGGGTTAATCCACAAGAGAAAAATTTCTTCTTGGAGTAAAAACTTCGTAGAACTCTTCTTCGTAGAGTGAAATCGGGTGTGAAGAGTCAAGCGGTGGGTAACGAAACAAGTTCTATGGTTTCAGGGTCAAGATATTAGAAATGTGTCATAGTAAAGCTGCGAAAACGTGCGCAACGAGGCGATGTCAGTCAGAAGGGTGCTTTATGACAGAGCGAAGACTACATTTTGTTTGACAATTCTGCACTGTAGGTCCCATTGGTGTGCTCATTCTGTGAATAAAATCGTCAGAAATTCAATGAATATCATAATTTATTATCCCAACTGAAGAAGCATCCTTGTCTGTTTTCTAATGTACCATCTTCTTACAGGCAAAAACTCCGTAGCATGCATAAATTCTACTAATTGTGTAAAATAATTTTAGGAATGCGTAGAAGAGCAATGCTTCATCTGAATTTCAAGAAAAATAATTTACCTTCTTAATTTTGTCCCCACCTCAATATAATGAGATAAAATTAACACTATAGTATATTATTGTGAAAGCTTTTAGCAATTGTATTGTAATTTACTAGACTATTTTTAATTGGTGGCAAGTGTACACTGATAGATTCCAATGTCTGCGCATTTTCATTTGAATTTTCTATTTGGTGCATTTGGATGTTTGAATTGTTTGTACTATAAATACTATTTTGTCGTGATTCTATAGGAAGTGGCAACGAAGTATTTTTTGAATCAGGAAGTCTCTTACTAGGCGTTTGCGCATTTAGTTTCTTATCTAATTTTGAGACTTGAGTTTTCTTCGCAAATGAATCATCATTAGAGGCAATTTTTTCTGTGCTTAATACACGCGGAAAAACAGTTATTTGCTTCAACTTCTGATTTAATTTTGATGACAAACACGATGCTCCATTCATGCATTTTGCATTCAAATTAATACTGCCCATCTTTTTAATTTCTGGTAAGGTATTAACATTAACAGTTTCAGTAATGTTTAATAAATCACTTGCAGGAACACTTTTTCCATTCGAAAATTTATGGAAATCTGTTGCATCAACAACAGAAATCGATACATGCGAGAGTTTATCTGGAAATTGTTTTGCTGTACAAATAACTCGAATCAAGTCATCATTTTTATTAGTCTCTGCTACGTCGTAGGCACTTTCGTTGTCACTATTTTTGTGTTTAAGGGCTTCCTCCGTACTTCCATGTAGTTCCTTATAAGCTTTTAAAAGCACTAATACCATAGCAACACTCGATACTCTACAGGCGTGTAACAAAGCTGTGTTGCCTTGTTGGTCTTCAACTTTTATGTCTGTTTTGGGCTGAAAAAGAAAAAGTAATTAAATTTATGGAAAGGGTAAAGAAAAAAAGAACATAAAAGGTGATATTTAAGATTTTAATGAAAACGAGGTTCGTCAATATGACAAAGTAACTATCAGCAAATACTATAAATGGCATTCAAATGAGACCGGTCACTAGTGTAAAGTAACGGTAACGATTTTATCTCAAAAATAATCGCCAAAACAGTTGGCACACTTATCCCGTAGACCCAGTGCTTCTCAACCTTTTTTACTTTACTGCGCGCTTGATAGTTGGCTCGATTCTTGCGGCACACTGAACCAAATTTTATGTGTCAATATGTATAATGTTTTCATCATTCACTAATCAAAGCAAGAAAGAGAAAAAAGAGCGTTTCCATATGGATTTAACGTTTAATATTTAAATATTTTATTTTCTTTAGAAATTAACGTTCACCATGAATTTCAGTGATTATTATGACCAGCAAGTCCCAAACTTTCACTTAACACGATTGAGAAAGTTTTGCCTGACTTGAGGGAAAGTGGAGGTTTTTATTCAGCTCTATGATGAGAAGAGCTACGGGAAGTTTTTAAATCGAGGATCTAGCAGCAATATTTTGTTGTTCTTGAAAAGTATCTATGCTAAGAATAATGGTAACAGTAAAGAGTAACAGCTCATGAATAACGTGTGATGAGAAATTTTTCAGTACACTTCTTTTACTAACAGCCAATATACGTCCAAAGGCGCTAAACCCCAGTTTTAAGGAGCGGTCGCTCCTGAGAACAATAAATTTTTCTTATGAAGAAAGTTCCTTTCTGATGCGTCAACGGATGACGGACCCAGTCATTTTGTTCTGATGTGCCAGTCAACAGCTTAAACTTTGTTCTGAATTATACCTAAATGGTCTACCAACATTTTAAGCTTTCCTTTCAAGGTGTATATATAGTTGGGGCAGACCTAACAGCGAACCACCGTCTGAAGAAGCAGGGAGGGATGATCTACCCCCACGTCTTCCGAAAATACAGGGAAAATATGAGAATTAAGAGGTCTTAATTGCCTCAACCATGGCTAAATTCAGGTCATATGTCATATTGTTTGCCAGGAGAGTTTCACGATGGAGGAAACCGAATTGAGCACCTGGATTTTGATTTTTCGCAATCAGTATGAACCCTTCGATATTTCCCATCTTTGCAACAGCTCCAATACAGCATGCGCGTGTGCAGTTGTAACACTGGATCCCGTTGCTTTTTATTAATTTAGCTCTAAAGAATAATTCATCACCCGTTGCATGCTGGGAAAGTTCTTTGCAGAAAATAAAATGACCTTGAATGCCGTCCTCATCAGCAAGAATAATGAGCCTTTTATATCTGTTAATTCATCAACTTGAAATAAAATTTTAAAAAATCAGCTGTTTGTAGTTTATCAACCCTTGTTTTTTATGTCCCTCATCATGTCATTAATCAGTCGCCTGATAACATCGTCTGCAATTGGCACTTTGATCACTTCATTATTGCATCGGAACCTATCGTTCCTCGTACGATTTCTTTACATGTTGGTAAAATAAATGTTCACACCGTTGGTATTTATTTGATGAAACTAGCAACAATTGATGCAACTAGGAACATTATAAGTATATTTCTTGCACAAGTAAAATAGGTGTTCTTCCTCCGAAAATACCGCGGCACACTAAGGACCTCGTCGTGGCACACCGGTTGAGAAGCACTTCCGTACACGGGATATATGTGCGTGACAATGTCTGCTTTTTCACGGAGAGGTCCAAGTTGATGATGGTCTTGGAAAAATATATGTGCAATATAGATTTTAAAAAATGTTGCACCATTAACAGTGGCAGGCCGGGTCTATGTCGAGTTAATTTTTTTACTGATGAAATTTCGCAAAAAATAATAAAATCTTGAGAACCGTGAAAATATTTAATGTGACTTTCGTTAAAATTAATTTCTTGTTATTGAAAGCTAAACAGGTATTACAGATTAAGAAAAGTAATTATCTGTCAATGCAATTCCTTTAATACTTGGCAGAAACTGCCAGTTAATTTATTCAAAGGTAAAAAATTTCTTATTTTTTATTTTAAGTCATTTTACATGCTCTTTGCACTAAAGTTAATATCTTGTAAATCAATACATTGCATGAATTTTACGTAATTACCTAAACATTGTTCGATTTTTTTTGCTTATTTTGTATATATAATAAGCTTAGGTTAAAATCCATAACATCACGGTAAGCCATAACTTTTTGCGCAAATCAAATTTCAGAGTTTAAAATTCCCATACATCCCTTAAACAGCTTCGGACACAGGAAAGAAAAACAACAAATTTAAAGTTTTTTTTATTTATTTAAGGTATCCGAACACGTTCGGAACTAAATGTCTAAAACTCGTATTATAGAGTCTCATAATATATATATTTCATATTGGAACTTAATAAAGTTTCACAACAGAGCATATTTTTAGGCAAAAATGATTAATTTACAAAAAAGTAAAATTAACACAGTTTATAGTAGAAACTCACAAAAACTTCAAAAGTGCTACAGGTCAAATTTGTTAAGTAAAAACATATTTTTATTATTTCCTTTTCTGAGTTTTGCAATTTGTTTTTCTGAGAGGGAATTCCCTTTAGAAAAGCTAAATGAGAAACATTTCGCATTTTAACGATGAAATGATTTAGCCAACTTTTTATAATCGATACATATGTCAGATGTTTTTATTGCGTCCCAGAAATTTAGATTCACCACTGTTTACTGTATCGATTCTAACGCGAAAGGACAAAAATGTGTGCGACATATTGCAATCGTTTTCATGGGAATTTTTGCCCTAACTCGGACCACATTTGGTTCAATTTCCAATTGAAATTGAACCAAATGTGTGCTGAGTATTGAATTGTAATGAAAATTTAAAAAGCTCAGAACTACTTACGTGGTTTAGTAAAACTAAGAAAGCCTCCATTTTTTCTTGAATAACAGCATACATGAGAGCCGTCATACCAGTCCAATCTCGAAGATTAGGATCAGCTCCAGCTTCAAGAAACAAGTGCAGAAAACGAGCTTGAAGTTTCGCATTTTCAATCATAATGCAAGCACAAATCAAAGCTGTCTGTCCTTTGTCATTTCGACCATCCAACTGCACTCCAGCTTCAACGAGTAAAGAAGTTTGTCTATAATGCTGCTGACGGATGGATTCAAACAATGCATATTGAGCTGCTGCAGTTCCAAATAATTTTGGATTTACGGATTCTAGGTACGATGGCACAGAAAAGTTATGATTTGGCAGTTCATTACTTTGCCTATTATTGACATAGGTTCTTCTAGTAATTAGATGAGCGGAAAGATTCATTTGATTAAAAAAAATAGTGTAAAAACAAAGGATTTAACTGGGTAGTATATTTTAAAAGCTAATAGGCACAGAGAAGCACCAAAACTCTCACTGAACGAAAAGTGTTAAGGTCTTTGAAGAAATGAAAATGATTCAGAATGTTTTGAAAGAGCATTTGATGTTTAGGTTTTCCAGGAATTCGCAGAAGACACATTGGAAATCGTTACAAGTAAACTAAGCAACGTTACCGTTACGCTGACAACGGTAGTCAAACAATGCAACTTTCTCTTCGATGAATTAATTTCGGAATGAAAAGAGTTAATGCTTCCATACAAACAGAATGAGGAAATAAAAATATCTAAGAACGCTTCAACATGCACGTTAGATCTTTTAAATACATTCTTCAAAAACAAAACGAGCACATTTTCGTCCAGTTTCTGAATATGAAATTTTTGTCACTGAATACATGAATATTACCGGAAATTGAATTCTGGAACCGCTAAATAAAATTTTAAGGTTTCAAATGGAAATAGTTTTCGGTAATTTAAGTGATAAAGTTATTAACTCTTCAAATTACTAGAAAAACGGAAGGTTTAGCTACAAAAGTATGGCATGTTTTCATGTAACAGTTTTCTAACAAAATTTTTCAAATAAAAGTCCGTAACTTAAAAACATATTTATACATTTAAAATCATTTTAGTACCTTCTCTAGACAACTATTTAAAGAAGGAGAAGATGTTCTTTAAACAGCTTAACAGTGTACAGTCAACTCTTAATCATTTGAAGTTTCAAGGGACCGGCAAAAACCTTCGAGTTGTCGTTAGTTAGTGTTATGGGGAGTTTCTCACAAGGAGTATTCCAGTTGTTGAGAATTGATTGTAATAATAATTTCTCGAGATATGCTTGAGAATTTGAAAATTATCGGTTAAAAACAATGTAAATTAACATTTTTTTTTTTAAATTTTCTTATTTATGCACAAAAATACTGCTTCCATTGTTCCGTGGGAAGAAAGCTAAAACGCAGTATCTGCAGAAATGATTTTTTGAGATATTTGAAGAAACGAGTTTTAGAGTCCATGCAGTTAAGTGTCCATATTTGGGAAAATTTTGAACTTTTACCTTTCGTTACATATTAATCATATGTTTTTCATTTGAACGAAGTATTCTATTTTTAGGAAGAACCTTAGTGCTTTATCTCGGAACAAGGTATACATGTGTAGATTTAAATAATAAAGCAACAAAATTTTCCTTGTCCCAAGTTAGAATTCCTCCTCCCAAATTAGGGATCTTAAAATTTTGATTTTTATTTTATGTATGTAGCAATATAGTAGATAATAGTTTGGGACACGGATTATCATTTTAAGTTTATTTTACAAGTATATAAAGAAAAAATAACATTAAATAGAAATTATACAGTCATGTAAACTTTCAAAGATTTCAGAATGTATATTTGCTCTTGAAAATATTGATTGTCTCCCCAGGCTTTTTAATTATTTTCAATTTAATGTTTCAGCGTTCCCCTCTATATTTGGAAACGTGAAAGTATTTGGTTAGCCCAAATAATTCTTCATGAAGCTGACTCCTAGCTCTCTATGTTCCTCATTTCACATTTTTTTACATTCATTTTCATTCTTTCCTAATGCAGTAGAACCTCATTTTACGTGGGTTTATTTTACGCGGTTTAAGATTTGACACCTTTATTTTATTTTACGCGGATGAGTTTCGGTTTTACGCGGAAGCAGCAATGCAAACAGATAAAATTTTCCCCTCTTTCAAAACAAACTCCTAAAGATTGCAGATTACTTGTAATAAACTGCATTTTTGGCGTGCTAATAATCGAGTTTGGGCCACCGGAGACATTTTATGTAATTGGTTCCAAAGCTCTTTCCAGAAGTTTAATTATTAACTCAAACAGTTCAGAACTCACAGGAAGAAGAGCTTTTAGGAGTGACAAAGGCGGCCAAAACCAACGAGGATACCGACATCGGTGACACACAACCAAAAACGTTCACATTGAAATCTTGAGCCATTCCTAGACAATAGAAACGATCTTTCTGATTTGTTAGTGAAAGAAAATTCTACCATGGAAATGACGCAAGCAGTCATGGATGCGTTAATGCTCTGCAAATAATTACAGAGAAAAAATCTTAATGACCGCCAAAAGACTATCATAGCCAGCTCCTCTTTATAAAATAGGACATGAAATTAATTTGTGTTTTCTTTATGCATGTTGTGCATAAAAATCGATATCACATTAAACTTATCATACAATTAGTCACCACTAGAATGAAGTAGGATCTACGGATCCTAACCCCTATTTTAACACTATTATTAGGTCTCAATTTACGCAGTTTCGATTTACGCGGTATTTCCGTGATACGTAACCCCTGCGTACAACGAAGGTCTACTGTACGTGAAATTCACAGCAAATAAATTGGTCTCCTCTATATTTTGAGACTCATTTTTATTAGTATGTATTAGTAGAAATAACATTTGTAATGCTTTGGCAAAACTTCTTTAGTTTATCGGTAGATTTCAATTTTTCTACAGATGTCAAATAACGGTATGACACATTTATTGTCATCAGAATAGTCATTATTCTTTAATTTTTTCAGCTATATTATTTCCCAATACAATTATTTTTATTTTCTCAATACTCCTCGTAGACACCTTTTCTGTCTTTGTGTTCTAACTTGCAACAGTGTTCCAAGTTTGGAGCGTATTTGCAATGTCTCAAATTTATGAATAAATAAGTTAAACTGAATTAGTTAAGTGTATATGAAGGTACACAAATAAGACACAAGTACATAGCCGAGAAGAAGTATAACAAAAATTCCAACTAATGCTGTTCAGTTAATGTTGGTAATCAAAATTATTTGCATACTTAAAGAACGCATATTTTTCAAAATTTTCAAAATAATTTAACTTACCCACAAAGCTGTAGCATCAAAAGAAAACTATTCATTTTTCCTATAAAACCAATTCTTTCTTCCTGGTGCAGTACCAACAGGTGTATCAGCACCCAAAACAAAATTCGGCAAAATGTCCCAAGTTAGGGTACTGTGCCATATGGTACCCTACCAACTAGTACCAACAGGTGTATCAGCACCCAAAACAAAATTCGGCAAAATGTCCCAAGTTAGGGTACTGTGCCATATGGCACTTGACTGTACAAGTAACCACCACATATAAAATTACTAGATTACAAAATCAACCGCTTTTAAAATTCAAATATGGAAGAACAGAATTACAGTGTCAAAACATGTTAAAACTAACCTTTAATAAAACTATAGTGAATAAATCCATTATCGTCGTAACACTTTCGACATTGAAAAATATTTGCGTTCAAAAGCTACACCTTCACGAGAATGACCCTAATGTGCGATAGATGAGGGGGTAAAAATGAAAACTTGCAGATACTGCACTTTACCTTCCCACGGCAGCGAACTCAGTTATAATAGATTCACAACAAATAGAAGTAAAAAGTAATTTTCAATTTCTAAACAAACTTAATGTATAAAAAAAAATAATACAATAATTCACGTAACTTCAAAGCAGAATGGTTAAAATCATATTCCATTGCTATTAAATTTTAGTCTAGAAATAATTTTCTTATTATTTTTCTTCTTTTAGGATTCACTAGCAATTATTATTCGTATAATTGCACGATTGGGTGATTGTTTTTTTTTTTTTTTTTTTGGTGCTAGAATTTAAGAATATAGTATTTATATCTAGTTTAGTTATTTGAATAGTAATTTAGGTTAAAATAATTGAGCTATAATGTATTATTTAGAGTTAATTTTATATAGTATATATAACTTAGTAACAGTTGTTATAAGATTATTTTATCTTATTTTTATATTTTAGTTAGTTTAAAATAATTTAAGTTAGTAAATATCAAATGTTTCCTTCGAATTTTGTCAAATTTGGCACAGGGTTTCCATGCTTAATTTGTATAATGGTTTTGTTTTTGAATTTGAAAGTAATCTAAAGAGGTCTAAAGCTAAATTTTGAGTCCTACAATGGGTCTTTTCTACACGATGACGGGAAATTTTACACTACGTATTTTTGTTTGGTTTTATTTAAGGCAGATTGCTGAACATGCGTGACTTGCCGCAACTTTTATTTTCGTGGTAGACCGTGCAACGCCCTGGGCGACGCAGCTAGTTTGTATATAAGTAGTTTATAGCAGCAAGTTGAGTTCTAAAATATTTTGGGTAGCAGGAACACTTACAGAATTAATCAAAAATTTAAAATTCACAGCAGTTAGTCTACAAGATACGGAATTTTAAAATCAAAATAAACACGAACCTTTAAAGTCGACGAGAGAGTTTTAAATCATTTTTATAAAGAACATTTGGAACGTTGTAAATAAGTTTTCAACCAGATTTTTGATCGAAAATAAAGTTTAGATGCTTAAATCCGTCAGTTTAAGTTGGCTTTTAGTTAAGAGTCACAAAGATGAGTTAAGTATCAACTTTTCAGTCCAAACATTTTATACATGTATCCTACCGCTTTATATAACACACTTAAAAATTAAGAAGTGTTTAGAAGAAAAAAATTATAAAATCACGAAGTCTCTGGTTGCTTCCGGAAAACAAAGATTAACGTAAAAATTAAATTTTTACCACCTAATGATCAGTACATTGAAATCAAAAACGTTTTGAGCACTACAAGCATATAAAACAGCCTTCTAGAAAAAGAAGAATTTTTATCGTGTGGTATCCATTATATAACTCAAATCCTACAACTTTTGGTTCATTTGGGGATTCAAGAGCCATTTCAAACAGGGCCCAATTTCCCAATAGGCAGAGTAGGCGGCAGCTGCCTAGGACGGCAAAATTTTCAGGAGCGGCAAGTTTTGATTTAATCACACATTTTTTAAATTATTTTTTTATTCTTGAAAGTAAAATTTTCGCATTTTTTCATTTCTCACAGATACAATTTTTTCTTGCCATTGAATGATTATTTTCACAAATCTTATGAAAATCAAATGTTTTTCAATCATGGTAATTGATCAGCGTAAAATAGTAAGTGAAGACGAAAAGAGAGTGTCAATTTCAGAAAGTGTCGTTGCGTTTATCCAGAAGTCGCAACAAGATTGGAGTTTGACTTTAAGATTTTAGTGCTGTACTTAAGTTTATTCAGTACTGGCTTCTTGAGTGATTGACGTTTATTTTCTTTTTTGCGTTATTAATATTTATAAGTTGTTTTCTGTTAACATTCAGTATCGGAGACAAAGACGAGCGAAAAAGGCTGAATGATTTTAAACAAAGGAAACATGCTAAATTTAAAACCAAAGAACAAAAAAGAGTCATCAAAATTTTTTTAAACATGATATGTTTTTTTCAAATGGGCAGTTTTCAAAAGCGGAAACTTGTACTTTAAACAAAGTAATCCAGTTACAATTTACTAATGAAATACCACTGAACAGTTAAGAGTGGTAAGAACACAAGAGAGTGAACGTAATAACAGAAGAAATTATTCAAATCGTTGATTCGTAGATGGGGGGAAAAAACAGGATAAAGATGCTGCTATAAATAAAGATGACAAATGACAAAATGGTTAACGAACAAGACACTAAAGTTCAGTGCTCATCAAAGATTTAGCGATATAGATATTAAATAATTAAGCTAGGTTTGATTTCAAAACACAGTTTTGATCAAAAGAGCACTAATACGTAACTTTAAAAAAAAGTAACAGAATTCATTCAGAATGTAAACGTGTTTTTTTTTCCTTTTCTTCTAAATTCAAAACGTCTTTTTGAGCAAACGATAACAAATAATGAAACAACAAAGAAGTTATTTTTTTCTGAAAATAAAGATGCTGTCCTATGTGAAACATAACTAACATTCTTAGCATTCTAGAAAGATTTCGGTTACTCTTTATACCCCAATTTTTTTATCATTATAGTTTCCCTTATAGGTCTAAATCGAGTCTATATCATTTTTCAGTAATTCATCTGCGCTGCCATTACAAGGAAATGTTTTAAAGCTTCAAAGAATGAAGGAAAACATTTTTTATGATACTATAGGGTCATGAAGAGAAAAAAAAAAAAAAAAAAAAAAACATGCTCTATCAATTGATAACTGCAAATAAATACACATATTGAAAATATTATTTATATTGATCTTATGCGAATAGCTTGATAACCTGCCCAAGAGCAGTACTTGAGCCATGAACGACGTACAAATCTAAATAATATAAACAGAGGAGGATTGAACTAATTTTTTTTGGTGGGGGGGGGAGGGGGAGAAAAATTCTAATTTTACCGAATGATAAAACACGAGCTTACACGTATATCATACATACGTGCATAACATTTAGTGAGAATGATCGTTAAAAAATAATTTTAGAATTTTAAAAAATAAAAAAGAATATGTTGCAATGTAATCTCTAAATTTTCTGAATCGTGAGCAAAAGTTGCATAATAAGGAGTTTTTTTGGGAGATTGCTGTAGCCTCCCATCGGGGATCCCTGAATGTGAAACGTCACCATTTTTTCATTAGCTTGACAGTTTAAATTTCGGGAACACTTTTTGGTGTGCTTTTGAGTTTTTGCTTTTTTAGGGGGGGGGGGTGGCAGACTTCAAATCTGCCTCAGGGCGGCATGGAGCTAAATTCGGCCCTGATTTCAAACTGTCATTTAAATATTCAATGATACTTTTTTCCTTGTGGTCCCAATTTTAGATACTCTTGAAAGATGTGGCAGGAAGGGGTGTTTAAAAAGCATTAAATACAATTTCATTGAAATTGGAAGTATATAGGGTATATAGCAACACCGAATGAATTTTGGATTATATCCTTTACTTTTGCGTGTTCTCAGACAACAGAGGTAATTACTTAATTTTTACAGGTGTTTAAAAGTACTTACTTTGCTGTCGACAGAGCAATAATATAGTCCGATTGCCTTGGAACACTTCTTCCCTATTCAAAATTCTCGCGCGCCATTAAGGATTGTGATCGACTGCATATTTTCGTTGTACTTGGTTGAGTTGAAGCACTGCTGGATGTTCAGGAAAATATTTTTCGCTTTCCTATTCCTATTCAGAGTCACAACTGCCTACAACTGTATTTATGTCGAGGACTGCATACTAAGTGCCTTGCCTCCATTATTTTATATACCGATAGATGTCAGCACCATCACCGGATTGAACAGTTAATGAGAATTTAGAACTAGTCCAGGAGCTAATAATGGCTACCTGGTGCTAGCACCCCCAGAGGTATCGTTTCACTTGGAGGACATTGAGACCACGAGCATATTTAACGTCGCCCAGTCCCCTTTAATGACGACGGTGAGTCTTCGACCATCGAGGTTCGAACTCAGGACCCTCCGGCCCCGAATCTGACACTATACCGATCGGGCTACCACGGCCTTTTTTTTTTTTTTTTCGCTTTAAGAGCACATTTTTTTTTTTTTTTTTTTGAGTAGGAGAATCGATATAGCATGCAGGCCCAAAACAAGAGGTGGCCGCATGCCGCATATAGTTCGACCAATCAAGCAATTTTTTTTTTACGAATGTCTAAAAATAAAACTCATAATAAGACAAATAAATGTGCTGAAGTTTAAGTTATTGAAAATTCAAAATGAGTCCTGATTTGAAGACAACATTGTTGCATTGCATACTTAAAACGAAGAGAAATAGAACGTTAGTGCACAATGTATAGACATTGAGAAGGAATAAAAGGTGGAGAGTGAAGTTTCCAAATTTTGAAGCAAGGATCAAAAGGTTCCGTGATACATTCTAAAGTGAAGTATTGGAAGAAATCATGTTTCCTTTACTTGTTTCACGTAAAACGTGTCTTCCATTTGTCATAGTTAAACCATGTGACTCGGGATCTTTGCCTCAGCGTTTCCTAAGTCAATGATTGTACTTGCTTTCTCCAGTTACCAATTCCTGCTCTAAGTGTATAGATCCATTATCCATTGTTGTCTAATCTACACTTTCAGCACATTCTTACTTGTACATCAGCGCAGGCACATACTGAAAAATAAATTATGACCCTCGTTTTTCTCCATCACCTCCCACTTTTTGGAAATGGCACCCCTTCCCCATCCATTTTTTTTTCAGTTTTCGAGTTTTATAGCCATTATTTTTATTTGGAGGGGAACGGAGCATCATATTAGCCATGAACACTTTTCTGAAGGACTAGAGAGGTGTTAAGTTCAAAAGCATGAACATTTAGGGCAAGTTGGGAGACTCATGGAGGAATTCTCCTGTAATATATCTTTTAAATCAGCAAAACCCAACTTTTTTTTTCTAGGGGGTTTGCTTTACAATATTTTCACTTATTTTTCGGTATAAAGCTCACTCCTATGAGCCCCATGTCCGAAAAAATTTTCACGTTGTAATTTTTTTTTAAATGTTGGAAGCATTGCATTTTGCATAGTCAGAGTCGCATCGCAGATCTTCAGTAAAGAACACACACACTTTCCCGTATCATTCAACTTACACTCACACATATAATTAAGATTAAAATGAATTTAAGTATGCTTATAATATAACATTTTGGAGTCTAAGGACCTTTAGCCTTCAAAATTTTTGACTTTCTGAAAACAATATATGTTATGCAATTTGATACCTTATTTATTAATATACGCAAAAAACTTTAAAATTATAGTAAAAATATGTAACCTTTCCCCATAGAGATTTATGTTAACAGCAGCTGTTTAAGCCTCTTTTTCTCAGGTGCCGATTTCGCGTTTTGCGCGCGTGATATCTCAGAAAATTTCTTAGACATAAATTTCCGTGAAACTTTTTATGCATGTTTGTTTGGTTTATTTTTATGGTCCGAACCTAAATTTATTTGATTTTTTGAATTATTTATTTATTTTTTTGAAATTTTATAAGTTAAGATCAAAATTTTCCAAAATTTTGAGCTAAATTTTTTTTTTAATATTTACTTTTATTTTTAGTTAAAATTTAGGTTTGTATTATAAAAATAAACCAGACAAACATGCATGAAAAGTTTCACGGAGATATGTAAGAAACCTTTTGAGATATTACGCACGCAATACAAGAAACCGGCACCTGAGAAAAAGAGAATTAAGAGTCTTTTTTTTATTAAGCTGGACAAAGTGAATGGGGGCCTGATAGTTGACAGCTTCAATTTTCCTGAAACTTTCAGGATATTTTACTAGTATTGTGATAAGAAAAAGTGAAGCTTCTTTCCTCTCTAATTTGACTTCTTGGCCCTCGAGTGGAGGTCAAAGTTTAGGGTAGTGAGAAAAAAAGATTTAAAAATGCTTTGCTTCAAAACCAGTGAGTGAACCGAGCCAATTCTTTTAAATAAGGATACTACTTGATACTAGGTACATTCTAGTATAAATATTTTTGTGACTCACTCATGGCTTTGAGGGCAAAGATCAATTGAAAATGCAATTTTTTTAAACATTTTTACCTTGTTTGGGCCTGGATATCTGCTATAGCCGTGAGTAACCCTCGGAAATAAGTATAGGATTAACTACTCACTACAGTATAGTACTAAGAAAAATATAACATAGCTCTCGTTTCTCTTGGCTTTAGTAGTTAAACGGTCTCAAAGTCGATGATTTTTTTTTTAAATGGCCAAGTTTAGAGGTCAATAACTTTGATTGCGACCGGTCAACAACTTTGGGACACAGCTGTAGTTATAGTTCGAATGGCGTAGTTTAAGGTCCAGGTTAGAAACCCATGGCAACTAATCAACTTTTTTAACTACGCGGTCTCAAAGTTGCTAATTTGAAACAACAAGAATTAAAGTTTTAGGTCAATTACTCTATAACGCCTGAGTCAATAACTTTGAGCAAGATCTGTAATTATGCTCTACATGGTTTAGTTTTAGACTCATGTCAGAAAACCATGAGATCTAATCATTTTATTTGATTAAACGGTCTCAAAAATGATGATTTCAGTATAAAAGAGCGTTTTTTCACGAGTTTATATGCGTGCTACTCAAAATCTTATGAGCTCACACTCACATAAATACTAGAACGAATAAACAGACAAATGTACTTTAAGCTCGCAAAATTTCATGCTTCTAGTGTAATAAAATTTTCTGTAACCTTGACCACAACATGGCCGTTCTTTTCACAAAGTTGATCCGCCATTTTGGAGATCCTACATCCTCAGGATTCGGATCTCGGAAGCTGAAAATTCGCATAGGTTAGTTTCAAAGACATCTCTACACCTCTATAAAATTTCATATCATTCGGGGATGATCGAGCAGGGACAGTTTTAAAAATTTAAGTCAGTTGACGTGGAATCACTCTGATATAACATTGTGACAATTCACATGCATCTTTGGTTATTTTTGACTTTATAATGATCATAAATCAATGCTATATTTTAGGAAGACGATTGAAATTGGGTAAGGGATTGAATTCAAAATTACAGTAGAATTTGCATATACACTACTTACTTTGTAATTAACTTTTATAAATAAACAAATTTATTAAACTTGGCTCAAAAGTAAAAACATAATTAAAAAAAAAAAAAAAAACTCACAGGTTTGTTTGACAATAACAAAAGATGCGAAAGAAATGTACATAATGTTTATATCAGAGTGATTCCACGTCAACAGACCTGATTTTTCAAACTATCCCCCGCTCGATCACCCCCGAATGGGATGAAATTTTATAGAGGTGTAGAGATGTCTTTGAAACTAACCTATGCAAATTTTCAGCTTCTGAGATTTGAATCCTAAGGATCTAAGATCTCCAAAATATAGTGCTCCAAAATGGCGGATCAGTTGCTATGTTGTGGTCAAGGTTATAGAAACTTTTATTACACTGAAAGCATGAAATTTTGGTAGCTTAAAGTACATTTGGCTGTTTATTCGTTCTACTATTGAGGCTGGCTGTTACAGAAGGCAAAAGCCACTGGGCCAGCCATTCCGGAGAAGGTAGGAGAAACCAAACGTCATCGATCGGAGGTTTCAACTCCTTCCCCTGCACAAACTGCTGCATCTTAAAGAGTAAAGACTGGTCAACCACAGTCCCATGCTCAAGCAGTGTGTATGTTTAAGATGGCTTTTGTGAGAGAAACCATCCCGTTGGAGAGGTTATCTCGCGATAACTTTGAACATATTCAGCTGGTCATCCTAAGGAGGACAGACCTGATTCTCTCTGAGGATCATATGCCAAAAATACTGGCTTCTTAACAAAAATAGTATTGGAAAGGCTTTTGGTCTTCTTACTGATATTTGCACTTTAAAGCAGCACCATGCTATAATGGGTATCAGTAATGATCCAAATTGCGGAGGTTACCTCTTTCATGAGGAAACTATTACTCACACCCTGTGTGATTGTGAAGTGTTTTCTGCCTGTAGGTTTGAACACCTTGGTCATCGTTTGCTTGAACCGTGGGAGATTCATGATATTTCTATTGGGTATTTACTTCAGCTGCTGGTCTGTTTAAAGACTTCTGTTTGGGGACTAGAACAACGGGTTGCAGTGCTTGGTTTGGTTGAACCCCCCTTTCTTTCATTTCATTTCATACACTCTGAACTGTTACTTCACCCACAGGTTTTCTCTCACGCCACGCTCTTGTTCCTTTTGTGCCTGACCTAAGCATATTCACAACAAACTTGTATATTTTAATGAAGAAAATAGATTATAAACAATGAAAAAACTAAATATTCGAAATCTGCTTTGTAATTGTTGCCAAAAAATGAAAAATAGTAGTAATTATTAAGTCAATTACATAAATAAAAATTAGCAAACTAATTTCATGACTGAACTTAAGCAATGAGGATTACACTTTTAAATGGATGACTTGACTAGCATCAAAGAAACCTGTATTATTTGAAAAGTTTAATTCCACAAATATGTGCCTACTAAAGTTCAAGTTCAACCTTGAAAATAATCATTTAAGTTTATTACCAAAACTTACTTTATAATTACTTATATTTTTTATTGTTTTTGGCAACAATTAAAAAGCTGAAGTATTTTAACTGTATAACTGCTGTTATTTTTCATTGTTTTGGGCAACAATTATAAAACGACTATGTTACTTATGTCAGACAAAAGTTTGCTTGTCAGAATTTCAAAGCCCTCGCATAGAAAGTCTCACTTCAACAAAAGATGCTTTTAAAATCAATGTTGGTAATCTAAATAATGCTTTTTCTGCCATAATCATGTCAACCATGACATTTATTCAAAAATTCCCAAATATTTGTTTTGTACTACAGCTCTGTTTACCACCAAGTACACTTTGCAATAAGAAAAAGAAAAATCAATGCAGCAAGAAGGAGTGGTAGGATTGTGATAAAAATTTCAGGAATGGGGCAGTCCAAAAGAGAAAAATGAAGAACTTCATGTGATACAGACCACTGTAAATATTTAAAAGGAGGTACCTAAAAGCAGTCCATTACAGAATTCTGTTTTAGAATCAAAAACACAATGCTCGGTGGTATCTATTCTATCTCTTCAACATAGTCCCAAACCAATCTGCACTCTGTCTGGCACTGGTGAGATGGACGCCGTATATTTGAGTCATTGCCCTGCATTGAATGCTACATAACACTGGGAGAGGTATTGGGAGGCAAGCCACAAATTGAATTCATAGCCTAGTCTTTTCCTGCACTTGTTTTGTAGTTTCTTTGTTCATTATTTATCTGTCTGTTTTGATGTTATTGTCCTTCTCTGTTTTATTGTTAATTCTACAGTTGTCTTGTAATATCAATATCTGCCATTGGAAATTTAAAAAAAATCTATCCTCTCTCATTTTCACTTCTAATTAAAAAAAAAAACGAGCTGAAATGTGCATCACACAACTTCCTTTTACTACAATTTAATGTTATTTCCCCATTATTGGCAATTTTAATGTGATTCGATTGTTTTTTCTCTAAATATCACCAACAGTGGCCATATTGAAACAGATTTGAAAAAAAAAATCGCGAAATTTTTCGCCAAGTTGGCGACCAAAAGACTGATGATATATCGCCAAGTTTCTGCCAAATTATAACACCACTTGAGTTTGCATCGAAATTAACAATGATTTTCCCCCAAAAAGGGGCAAAAGACCCCCTTAGAAACATCCGAATGCAACCAAAAGGGAAGGTGCACAACTAGACCACACTAGGAATCTACGTACCAAATTTCAATCCTCTAGGACATACCATTTTTCAGTTATGCGAGATACATACGCACATACATACATACAGACGTCACGAGGAAATTCGTTGTAATCAACTCGGGGGTCGTCAAAATGGATATTTTGGGTGTCTGTACGTTCCTAGGCATATATCCAGGTGTGGTCGGGTCGAAAAAAAACTCAACATTCATTCGGGGGCGAGAAATATAAAAATTAAGGTCGATTTTTGAGAGAAAATTTTTTCACGAATACAATACTTCCTTTTTTGTGAAAGGAAGTAAAAAAGGAAAAACATTTATCGAATTTCATGTGAGAAATTATATGTAGAAATTTAAACCTTTAGGAAAAGAGAACATTTCATTGCTCAAAGCATTGTTTTTAGAGTAATTTGATGGAAAATTATTTTTATTTTGGTATCAGGATGAATGACCGATTTTTATTTGCTGCAGATTTTCCACCTGTAAGTAATTAATTAATCCATTAAAACTATACAAAGTCTGATATGGGAAAAATTGGAATGGAATAATTCAGTCAAACTTCATAGAAATTGGAACATGAAACATATATTTCGGGACTCTACAATAAATACAAATTATGAGTAAACAAGATATTATTTACAAAATACAAAAAAGAAAAAAGAAAAAAAAAAAAAACAATATATTTAAAAATATTTCACGAAATAATGCTTTGATGGAAAATGTTGCTCATGAAATAATTTAACTATCAGTTTTAATGTTTCAAATTACTTTCTTAGTCCCTATGAGCTCATTAAAATGAGTATCAACAGTATTATGTTCCATTTTCTCTACTCTCCTTAATCCAGAGCTATCCAAATTTAAAAAAGAGCATTATATTTTCATTTCTTAAAAGAACAATCATCTTCTAAAAGCAATGGTAGATTGTACACTGAAATTTCACTTCTAATATTTCATTTCCCCCCCCTAGCTATAATTTTTTAAAATGCACAAAAAATATGAAGCAATGAAAAGAAATATATAGATCATAAACATTTTGAAAACAAATAAAAAATTTATTTATCACTACAGCATACATTACAATACAAGCTTACTCACTGAACACACAAAAATTTTACACCATTTGACTTCATAATCCTGAGCTAGAGTTTTGTAATCACTGACATTTTAGTGGATAGAATTCTAATAAATAGCAAAAAAAAAAAAAAAAAACAAAACAAATCATATTAAAAGTTTGGGATCAATTTTGGTAGTAATCTGTAGTTAGTAGGCCAACAAATACAATTCCATATTTTCATTTCTAATGCAAAACAATAAATGCTTGAAAAAACAGTCATGAATCTGGAATACAAACTTAATAAATGTTGTATCCATAAATTATGCTAATAACAAAGGTCATGAATTACAACATAACATTGTGATTTCAAATAATTCTAACACAACTAAGACAATCACATGACGAATGAGGTAAATGGTTATTTAAAAATGAATGCTTGTAAAAGAGTTACACAAACCACGGTTAGTGAAACAAAAAAAAGGGGGGATACAAGGTGCATTATTTAGTGCTCAAGATTGGACAAGAACTTGAATAACATGTTTTAAGTCAGCAGAACAAATGCATTTTAAATTAAATTTTAACAAGTAAAAAACAAAAATGAAATACAGTCAATTTGCGATAACTCGAATCTAAAGGGACTGACGTAAAACTTCGACTTACCGCTAGTTTCGGTATTCGACATTTTAATATCAAAACCCAGGGGCCAATCCAGGATTTTTTTCTGGCTACCTATTTTTGTGAAAGTATTGCATCATTCTATTTTTGTGAAAGGTTTTTTTTTTATCAGCATTGCTTTTGTGAATTTTTAGAGGCATCCTAATTTTTGTAAGCGAGAAGTAGAAGAAGTGAAATTTTAGTTCCAAAAGCGTAAATGTCATCTAGTATTATTTTTAACAGGTTTCGTTTTTTGGGGAGGGGGGGGGGAGGGAGCAAATAACCTAAGAAGTACAAAAAATACCATCATAATTCCAGCTTAACAGGCTATGTACTGTGTACAATATAGGAAATTATGAGAGAAATGGTTCCCCAAAACAGGTGTTAAAAGATTGCGATAATATTGCATAAATACACTTTGGCGAGAAACAGCTAAAAATTAGTTAAAATACTACAAAAAGGTTGCTATTTAAGCGATTGTTCATATAAACCTGCTTAGAATTTTATTTTTTGAGTAAATTTTGTTTTAAACAGAGAAACGAATTTTATATTTTAAAATGCAAATTTTTGTGAAATTTTCAATGTTTTTTTGAAGCTACTGATTTTATTACTTGATTTTTGTGAAAGTACCGATTTCAAAACAAGATTTTTGTGAAGGTACCGAAAAACGGTAGCAAAATCAGTCTGTATTGGGCTCTGAAACCATCGAATATTTTAATTAATATGTACATATAACCGACAAAATTACAGAAATTGAAAATTTTTAAGCACAAGATGAACAGTTTAATCAAAGATATCCAGAGAAAAAAAATCAAAAGCATTGTTTTGATTTTGATACTGCAAGAACCACTTGAATAGAGCTGATTCTACTTCAGGAAAGGTGCACATCTTCATTCATTTCAAATTCTAATTCATGGATTCTGCCGCTTTGGAAGTTTCTCCTTTTCTTTTAATATCATTGACAGAGTACTTGCTTAGACATCTTTAATGGTAAAGAAAACTCCCTCTGTCTCTCAAGAACTTATCATCAAATGATCAAATTAAAGAATGAAGGGAAACGCATCTTAACTTAGGTCAACCTGTGCATAAAGGTACAATCAGTTGACTTGACAACTTGACAGCTTAAAACCAAATTCCTAGTACAGCAACATGCCAAAGTGTAAACAGTACAGTACAACAAACAAAAGCAAGCTAACTCATTTCGGCACGTGTAACTTCTTTATCGCACATTAACCCAAAAAGTGCTGTTCTTGCTTTAGAGGTCTAGTGTGCAGGATTCACAAGTGAAGGTGAATTAATTTTTCTCTTATAGTCACTTGTTTCTTTTTTTTTTCATTCTTTCGAAATTACTTTCGAGTCATCTTTGAAAAAACTTCGAGTTAAAGGAAGTTAACTTCGAGATATTGAGAATAATTAGCATGGAATGGAAGACAAAGGGGTCGGGACTTGATAAAAACTTGAGTTATAGTAATATTCAAGTTATCGGACTCGAGTTATTGCAAATTGACTGTAATTTATATTCAGACATAAATTAAAACACAAAGTTCATTTATCTGGAGCTTGCTCTATGTAGCTTGTATAGGGATATACACTTAATATTGAACTTTTATTCCAGCAAATACAATTTTTAACAATTGCATAGCTGGCTTGTCATTTCGAATTTTTCAAGCTTGAGGGGGTGGGGGGTATATTCTCAACGAAAATCACATCAAGAAACAGCAAAAACCATGCCCCTTGGAAAAAAATAAATACATTAGTCAGAAAAATAAGTTATCTAAAACATGTTAAACTTTTGCAGCAAAACTTTTAAATAATATAATACTAATTGTGGATTTTATTTATATTTCAAATAAATAAAAACCCACAATCCTTATAGTTAAATATCATCTATTTATGGGGTGCAACAGGTTTTATTCCAAACACATGAACACTTTAGCAGTAAGTTAGTGTCCCTAAGCCAGGGCTAAAGCAATATACCAGTCAGCTTGGTTATCACATCCAGAGCCTGCAGTTATTCTTATTAGCACTCATCAGTCTGGAATAGTGAATAACCAAGCTAGAGGCAGATGACATCACATTGATGCTGAGAGCATCAACAAACTGGTAGATAAAGTAAATTTATCTCACAAGTGAGTGTCCGCAGCATAGTGTGGTTCCACTAGTAAATTGAAGACAAAGCTTGGGTATTTAGCAGTAAACTACCATCCCTAAACCAGCGCAGAGGCAGAACTATATGCAATATACCAGTCAGCCTGGTTATCACATCCAGAGCGAGCTGTACTGCTAAATACCCAAGCTTTGCCTTCAATTCATGATTTGAACCACATTATGCTATGGACATTCGTTGGTGAGATAAATATACTTTATCTAACAGTTTGTTGGAACTCTCAGCTTCAATGAGATGACATCTGCCTCCAGCTCGGCTATTCACAATTCCAAACTGACGAGTTCTAATAAGAACAAAACTGCAATCTACACAAGCTTTGCCTTTAATTCAAGAGTCAAACCACACTATGCTGTGGATACTCGCTGGTGAGATAAATTTACTTTATCTACCAGTTTGTTGGCACTCTCAGTTTGAATGAGATGACATCTGCCTCCAGCTTGGTTATTCACTATTCCAGACTGATGAGTTCTAAAAGAACAAAACTGCAGACTCTGGATGTGATAGCTGGGCTGACTTGTATATTGCGTGTATTTGAACACTTGATTCAATTAATTTTTTATAATTAAGTCATAAAGTTAAGCAATTAGATATGTTATCTACTTCCAGCTGTAAAAATGGATTTAAATCTAAGTAATGCCAATTACTTCAACTTTACTCCTTAGAATTCAAGTTAAATAGAGACGATAGATTAAAATTAAATTAAAAAAAAATTAGTAAAAGAGCCAATGGTCTTTCCTCCTCTTAATAATTGCCTATGCTCTATCCTACCAAAGAATGCTTTGTCCCCCTCCTTTTTTTTTGCTGCAGATTTAATTTGAATTTGTGTTTGGCTTGAATTAAAATTTGCTTATACACATGCTTATTTTGGAAAAAATATGGGCAAAACAAAAGTTGAGATTTCAATATGTATGCTCAATTGAATGTTCTAAACAACAAAATGTTCTACCACAGAGTTTCCAAAATAAAACCAGTCAGGAAAAAGGTAAGATCCTACATTCTAGAGGCCACTTTTACTTTGGTCAAACTGTATGTATCAGATTAAAGAAGAAAATGCCTTTGCTCTATTATTTATGCATTTTAAAAGAACTTCTCATGTATTCAAAAAAAAAAAAAATGAAGTTAGTGCTTTTGTACAATATTATTCTTTATCTAAGAAGAAACAGATACACTTAATTGTCTCAGAAATAATACTATTTTAAGGAGCTTGATGAAATAAATTGGGGGAAAAAAATAACAATAATAATGCAAACATAGAGCAAACTCCATGAAATTTATGCTTAGTAACATTAATATTCCACTCCTGAAAATGAAACTGTAGTGAGGAATGGAACATAAATAAAAACATTATTACAACATTAACCAAGTAACAACAAGTTGAATAAATACCTTTGTGCATAAAAAGTAAAATAAGAAATAACAACGTTAAATAGCACAAATTGCAGATTACTGCATACGTTACAAGGAACACACACCAAGGTTTGGCGTTACAAGGAACACCTTTTTCAAAGCAAAATAAATGAGCTTATGGATGAAAAGACATTTGATAAAAGTGAAGAGCCAGATAAGCAAGCAACTTAAAAACCAAAAATAGAGGATTGACTAAACACCAATGAGAAAATTATAAACCCAATAAAGAACCAATAGGAATGCAAACAATGAGTAAGAGCTTTCCCACAGTTATGCCACAAAGCGAAAACAAAAAGGCAATGTCAACATAGCTGCCAACATGCCAAATAAAAAAATCTTACAATGTACGCCGTGGCTATATTTCTACGCTTTTTTGACCATTATAAAGCAAAGTATTAAAACTTTAAGTATTATAATATTTTCAAATCCTTACCTTTACTTGATCTGTGCTTTTATAAGCAAAAAGAAATAAATTTAAAAATAAGTAAGTAAATAAACTATTATTTCTTTGAACTTAAAGTTTGAAAAGTTGCTGACTTTGCAGCTTTCAAAAATTGTCTGTCAAAAACTTGTTCAAAACAATAGTTTTTCTGTAAGTTCTAATAGATTAAAATGTTTTCCATGCTGTTATTTGATAAAGAAGTGCGCAGCTCTGTCTAGTCCTAGTTAAATGATTAGCAAACTTTCGAACACCACATATAATTCTCATAACAAACACATCGCTGCATGTGATAATAGCCAGACAATGCCTCATGCACGATGCATTGCCTGGCTCATGTGCAATGTGAACGTGTCAGACAGACCAAAAACTAAAAATCATACAAATCTGCCATAAGACCGTACAATCGTACAAAACGTTCGAAAATCTTACAATGTACGGCTAAATCGTAGTAATGGCAGCTATGTGTCAATAACCATGAACCGCAAGAAAAGAAAGAAAAAAAAAAACACCATTAAATCAAACAAACCAATAACAAAAATTTCGGAACATAAAAGAAAAGAGGGGGGTGGGGAATGTCAATCACATGTTGGATGTTTTTTCATCCACAAGCTCATTTTTTTTTTGCATTGAAAAAAGCATTACTTGTGAGGCCGGAACATGCGTCTGCAGTAATTTGCAATTTGTGCTATAATGTTATTTCTTATTTTACAAGTAACAACAGTTATACAGCCCTGCAAAGCACAAAAGTCGTATTTGCCCTTTTTATTAAAATTAAGTTACTATTACTAGGTGGTTCTTTGTCACATATTTCACCTAAATACAATGCTTTATTGTTATTTGTCCGTGGGAAATACTTAAGAAAAAATTCTGAAAAGTGGCATCTGAATCACATGCATGGAGGTGAAAAGCTTTAATTAAACGAATAAGTCTCATTTTGAATCTAGTTTTAGATACGACTTTTGTGCTTAGCACAGCAGTATATTAAAAGTCATTTTTAGAGGTTTAAACACAGCACAAATAAAATTACTTCAAACCATAGAAGTATAACTATTTTTCTCTTTAAATGAAATATCACATCAGAAAAGAAGCTTGCTGATCATGTTTTTTTAGATACTAATGTTAATGTCATTTAAAAATCAATCTAAAATCTTCTCAACAGTTCATAATCATTGTTTCAGCAAACATAAGTTTTATAATTTAACCATAATTAAAAGATAAAATGAAATAGCAATAAAAATTTAAATATCACAGAATTTGTATCATAAATAAAATTTTAAAACCAACATAAGGGAAATTGAAATTCTCAATAACTTCAAGAGGTTTAATTTATTAGATTAGTGTAGGTAAGAAAATCAAAATCAAATTTGTCATATTTCGTTGGTTAATAACATTAAAAAACATGAGATTATGATACATTCCCAATTCATTAGGTCATTTTAAGTTAACAACAAAAATTTAAGTACTAAGTAAATATAATAAATAATTCATAACAACCATTAAAAGATCAAACATTGTAACAAAGAGAGGAAAAATGTCTATCATGTAATTTGAATCAAGTCTAACACAACCAAAATTTGTACATTACGAACAACATAAAATATATTGAAGTTCATCATTCACTCGAATATAAATTCTTTATCACAAAGAACTTTTACCTAACAGAAAATAGATAATTTAAAACTTTTCCATATAATGAGCTTTTAAAACCGCAAATTTTTTTTTTTTTTAAACCCCGAAGAAATATGGAAAAATATAGAAATTGATTCAAATAATATACTGTCAATCCCTTAACTTTATTAATGAAAAATAAATAATACTTTGCAGCTTTTTTGTACTAAAATAATATACACAAAAAAACGAAAACTTATGTTTCAGCATTCTGTTTCATACAATTAAGCATTCAATTCATAAAGCATTAAAAATCCTAAGACTATTTTGAGTTGTAAAAAAAGTAATAATTCAAATTTATAGTTTTAAAAATACAAAGACAAACATTTATAGCTGCATTTAGAACATGGTAACACTTTACCAAATTGATTTTGTTCATGTGAAAAAGAATTTTTATCACCGGCATTAATAGCAGCACTAAACACAGTTAAATAAATGATTAGCAATCTAAAAAGTAGGGTTTATACAACTGTTCATTTAAATCAAATTATACTATTTATTACTTGTTTTAATAAATTCCGATATCAATGGAAAGCTATAAATAAATATGAAATATCCTAATCTTTGTAAAACTAAATCCAGAAGAAAATTATGCTGCTAAATGAATTCAAGTGAAAACAAGATTTGTTCAGTAGCTGTAAGAGAAACCACTTTGAAAAGAAAGAACTTACAGTTGATTGTAGTATGTAAGATAAATTAAAGATCATTTTTCTAGTTCAAAAAAGAAAACTTAAAACATAAACAATTATTTTTTTTGAAAGGCTTTATGAGATGTTACAACAGATTTATACAGTTTAGCATTTCATGTTCCTTGTGAAGCTGCAACAGAGGAATTCTCCAAATGTCATTTAATGAAAACTTAAAATAGCATCAAGTTAGAACTAATATTTAATTAACACACTAAAAACTAAAAAACATTTCCTATTGGATATTTACTTAGATTCCAAAATGTCTGGATTAAGTAACTGACATTTCTTAATGGGCAAAAAAGGAAAATTAACTAAAAAATCAAAAAATGACTTAACATTTTTGCTTCCTAGAAAGAATAAGGTCAAAACTCAATAAATCTCAGTTTTCAGTAGGAAAAAAAAAGTAAATGGACTCATTTACACTAGTGGAACTTCTGAAAAATTGCATAAGATTTGTAAGCTACAGTAATTGAACAAGAGATTAATTCAAATTCATGCATTTTTGAGTTGTGACATTATTCTTACAAGGGTTTGATATTTCTTTCTATATTTTCAACCTTAACTAATAAACTTCATCAGATACATTTTCAATTATTAGACAAGGGGATTATATTCAGAATATTGACATATTTACATATAAATTGCAGTTCATATTTTCAAAATTAAACAGCATAAAACTAAATCCCTATGCAAAGAAATTTAACATATCCAAAGTCAAAATATACAGTAAAATTTAAATTGACCTAAAAATGTGATGTAATTCATTCAAAAATTAATAGTTTGGAATATAAAACACAAAACAGGCCAAATAATAAAATGTATTGGTTGCTTTAACCGTACTAAATATGCAGCTGATTAAATGCTGCATGGACAGAATTTTTCTGTCAGTGAAATATATATACAGAGTGTCTCAGAATGCTGTATATAATTGAAGGGGAGATAGAGAACATGGTGGCAAGCAAGAATTATACCGGAACATATGACCAGAAACGCAGCGCTGACGGGCTACATGTACACAAAGTCAGAAACAGATGAATGCGAAACAAGTTACAAATTTATTGCACAAAGATGATTTCACACAACATTTAAATTTTTAAGTAAGTATTTAAGTCATTGTCAAAATTTGAGGCCTCCAGCTATATTATAGGCATGTCAATGTCAACGCAGCAGCCGTCGCAACACCAAGCTATTTTCACAAGCTTTCATCTATTGCGACATTGTGATGTATGTATTATAGTTACAGGATGCAAAATTTAACAACGGCTCTAAACCTTCAGCAAAAAAATAAAATGCTGTGTGCATCAACTTTGTACAATACATTTGTAACCTGTTTTGCATCCGTCTGTTTCTTGTTTTGTTTGCATGTAGCTCATCAGCACTGCTTCTCTGGTCATGTGTTCGGATATAATTCTTACTTGCTACCATGTTCTCTACCTCCCCTCCAAGTCTGCAAATGGGATTCTGGGAAACCCTGACAACATTCAATATATTAAATTAAATTTCTAATAAAATTTGCTACATAAAATATTTACAAAATAAATAGAATTATAAACTAAAACAGGAATTGAATTAAGGCTTCAGATAAAGTAATGAAGAAATTTAGAACAAATGCATCAATTATTTCTTCTTTATAAGCATTAAAATTAACATGAATGCAAGTGAAATATGTACTTTAAAAATTTCATTCCCTGACAAATTTGGTCAACATAAAATAAAATTTTAAAGAAAAACTAGAATTCATTACAATAAATAACTGGCTTGCAATTTTTGAAAATACATTTTACATGTGAGAGAACAATATGTGGAAGAAGATTTTTTATGTGTTTTCAAGTAGCAAGGGACCTTTTTCAAGTTGGAAGACTTTTAAGCTTCAGTATGCAAGTAGAAATCTTGATCAAGTGTGACTGCCAGCCTCTAGTGTAACTGTGATTGTTTCTTGTACCCCAAAACCCCAAACACTTCTCCATTGAAAACAGGTTTAATTGTGACTCTTAATAATATGTATGTAGTATATTTTGTTCTTTGTGAGTCAAAATGTTATTCCATAACTTGTATGATTTGTAGTAGTAATAGTTTACTACACATTTTCAATAAATTTCAGTAATGTAGAAGGGTTGCCCAAATGAAAAGTGGACAAGTTGAATAAAAATAATACTTTTAGTGTAAATCAAAAGAAATCACCATAGTCCTTTAAGGACCCAGTGTTGTGGCAGCAGGTCGATGCCTTTGCTGTAGAAAGATTGGGGCTGATTCCTGAGGAAGTCCAGCACGGCTTAATTCGCTTCATTGTCTGATTGGAAACATTTACCCTGTAATACTCACTTAAATGGCCCAAAGATGTGGAAGTCACAGGGTGACAAGTCTGGACTATATGGAGGGTGCTCCAAAACTTCCCAACAGAATATGTTTTGGGTCGTCTGGGTTTCCTGGGAGACATGTGGGCGGGTTTTTGGATGATAGTGTGAACCATTCATTTACTCAGGTTGAATTCATCACTGATTTTACAGGTCTTAATCCTTCAACTGGCTCGGATCATTTCATTAACGAAGGTAATGGAATCATTGGTGATCGCCATGTTTGCTTGGCTCTGTCTCGGCAGATCCAATGTCGTTCGCCGGCCTTCACGAAAACTTTTACACCACCAGTTTACTGCCGTACGATCTAAACAGTGGTCACCACACACTGCTACCATTCGCCAATAGACGTCCGCATTATGCTCACTTTCCCCAACCAGAAACCGTGCGTTGCTCCTATCTGGACGCATCCATGGATAGCATGACTTTCCTTTTGTACAATTACCTCTAATGCAAACAGGTTTCACCGCTGAACTGCATCTGAGATGCATACTTTATACCACCCTTTATATACTTCTGCAGTGGCACTGTAATCGAATCATTCATTTTGACGTTATCACACATATCCACTTTTCATTTGGGCAACTCTTATATCTAGTTAATATTAAAAAGTCTTATCAGTGTTGACTCACAAAGCATAGCAACTTGATTATAACAAAACAGTAAACTAAACAACAAACAAAAAGCTGAATAATAGTTCGTTCATCAATAACCTGAAATCTTCTGCATTGAAAAAGCGTTTCTTGTACTCGAAAACACATGAACGCAAAATTTTACAATTTGTGGATGAGGCTCTGAGAAGTTGAGCTCCCACTCTGACAATGTTTACCTCTGTTTTTCGGAAAATAGGGAGGGGTAATTGGTGCTAAAATACTTTCTTAGTAGCTCTTCAAAAATATTAAAACTAAAATCCGAGCCAATAACACGCTTATTTTTCACTAAACTCCCCTAAAACAGGTAAACATAATCAAGGTCACAGCTTAACTAACCAGAGCTGCACTATACTTTAGCAACGTTGTTTTTATTATTATTATAACAGCAATCAAAACCATATCTACTATACAAAAGATCATTGTTCCAAAATTGAGAAATCAGGAATGTTTTAAAATATGCATAAAAAGTAAGAAATAAATAACCACCTTCTGGCTGAAAAAAAAAGAAACACAAATTTGCAGAAATTGTGGATACTTGTTTTACTCTTTTAAATTTCTGTTTCTCAGAGTAAAAATAAGTTAGACAATGCATGTAAAGACATTTGACAAAAGCAACAATGCAGACCAGGTAACAGCTGAATTTGTGATAATAGAGGAATAACCAACCATTAAAAAAGTTTAAAAAAAAGAAAAAAAAAAGATTAAAGTAGCAAAAAGGAACACAAAGCCATGAACGGAAGCTTTCTCAGAAGTAGAGAGTAAAGTAAGTGTAACTCCTATTGGATAGAGTAGAAATAACAAGAGAATTTGAAAAGTGGTAAGAAGCAGAGAAAGCTAAAACAAAATGAGTTTTGTTAACTGAATGGTGAAAAGAAGTACAGAATGAAAAGAAAATACAAGAGAATTTGCAAAGTGGAAAGAAAGCAGACCATTTAGAATGATTTCCCCTCACAAATACTCTTTGTTTCCTTCTAGTCAGCCAATTCCTAACCCAAAGTAAAAATTTGCCCCCTATTCCTGTACCAGCTAGTTTGTTGAGAAGAGCAACATGCAGTACCTTATCAAAAGCTCTTTGAAAATCAATATAAGCTACACTATAAGTACACACTTTTTGTTATCTAAAACCAAGGTAACCTTGTTATAGAAATGCAATAAATTAGTAGTACACAATTTATCTCTAATAAAAGTAATTATCTTAATTTTGATCAAAGTTTCAAAAATTTTACAAACCCCTGCAGTCAAGACTTACAGGTCTATAATTCCCTGAATTACCTTTAGACCCTTTCTTGAAGAGCGGCATTATATTAGCCAGGCACTGTCCCTGAGTTATAAAGAAGCATTGAAAATATTTAACATCCACTAATTCATCTGCACATTCAACTAAAATTTTTGGATAAATATTATGAGATTCAGGAGGAGCTTAACTTTATTCAAATGAAACAAAATCCTCAAGCTGTATGACAGCCTGTGACTTGTTAGGCCTATGACTGGAAAAAAGTTATTAAGAACAGTTGCAATATCTTTATTTCTTTGAATTAAATTGCCATGTTCATCCACCAGTGGCGTAATTTGACCATTACAAACTTTCCCATAATTAGCATAAGCAAAATAACTCTTAGGATTTCTGTCAATGATATCTGCTAGCCTTTGCTCCAATTCTCTTTTCTGAATCCGTATCAAATACTTAAAACTATGCCTTGCCTTACAATACCGGAACCTACCTGCACACTGACCAGTTTTTTCAAACAGTCGAAAGATGACTTGCTTATAATTTAAGAGCTTCTTTAACCTCCCTAGAGAAATACATGGGCCAAATTTTAGTATTAACATCTTTTTTCTGAAAGGAACATAATCCCTAATCGTTTTTGCTAGTTTTTCCTTAGATTCTGTCTACTGCAGATCTGCATTACTATTTTAAAATCCTGAGAAAAATATCTCTTTCAAGCTCTGCCTAAGTGCAAGAAAATCAGTACTTCTGAAATTGGGTACAAACCTAAAATTTTCATCTTTGTACACATCAAATTTTATCCAGAACCTATTACTGTTGAGGTCACTATCTCCAATATAATCCCCTACACACAACCCCTGAACAGAACCTCCCATATCACAGAAAACTAGATCCAAATCACATCCTGCTGAGTTCCGTGAGTTACAACATGATCTAAGAAACAGTCACCGCAATTAATTTCAAAAATTTATCTTCTCTGCCATCACTGGGGTAAAATATATTCCAATCTATCCCCGTATAATTAAAATCCCTCATTAAGATAATAGATCCCTTATTGGACATGTTGCTAATAATACAATACATACATTTGTTCATCTTGTTCCTTGGTTTAAACTAGGTGGCCAATAAATGTTTCCCCAAGAGCAATATTTTGCCCTTATTGCTCATTAACTCCAGCCAAACCATTAATATTATTAGGTTTGTCCTTAATGACCAATTCATTGCAAATGAAAGTGTCTCTAACAAAAAATAAAACTCCACCACCTCTTTTATATACTCTTATCTTGTCTAAACAAATAATACCCAGCAATACATAAAAAACCTGCATCATATTTGGTAACCCATGTCTCCGTAATTCTCATCTATAATAATGCTTCTCAATTCTCCCATCGTGTGCCTAGTACGTCTAGCATTGGTATAGGAAACTTTAAGCTTGCATAAATAGCTTTTGTTTAACACACTGAAATTTCTTAAATCACAATTGTTATAATTACTTCTCTTATTGCTCCCCTATTTCTATTTCTAGTAATACTCGAATGATTACATCCTTTTGAAACTTGATGCTTGAACCATGCCCCCCATTCAAACTTTTTTGATTTGTTAATTTTACAATAAACTTGTAATATTTCCTCCTCTTTTTGTGTCTCTTAATTTCTCTACAATTAATTTAAAGAAATTTTTTCCTGCTTTAGCTTCATTGGCATTTTCCTTCCAGCTTGCTAATTCTTTCACCATTTCCTTTCCACCCTATTAGAGTTATTCTTGCTTAATCGTATAATTCAGGGAAAAGTTTCCGTTTGTGACTTCGCTCCTACTGGTCCTCCAATTGCATTCTTACTAGTTGATTGTTTAAACCTCTATTTTCCCTTCCGAAACTATTTATTGTTTTACATGGTGACTTTTGTGCAATGTCTCTATATCCATAGGATAACTTTATTTTGTATTGAAGAAAGAATTCTTTATAAACCGAAAACATGTGTACATTTTCTTTGCAAATTTGTGTTTTGTAATGCTGTTCTAGAAATTTTTAATCATAAGAAGTGTTTCAAAAGATCAATTTCATTTCCTCTTAAAATTTTGTCAGCTTGCTAGAATTTAACAGAAGAAGTAAACTTAAAATTTGAAATCGCATTGAAACAGAATATGTTATTAGATCTTACTTCTCATGCAAACATACCAATCAAGTCAGTCAGGGTAACCTTGAGCCACAATTTCTCCATTTTTAACTGCCCCACATTTTCTAATAGTATTATTGAATACATTATATTGGCATATAACTCAAGAAAAACCCTTAAAGAATTATATAGTTACCCAAAATTAAGAAATAATTATAACCATCAACCTAGTTTAAAGTTATTCTGCCACTCAGTTTAACCTAGAATCACATGAGAAATGTGATGAAAAACAATTATTTCAAAAAAAGTTGTGCAACTTTTAACATGAAAATAAAATTTCTAAATGTTAAAAAAACTCCTGATTTGAAATTTTTTTACATTACAAGATTTCTCTAATACTGTAAAACGGTACAACTTTGTGTCAAGGGGGCAACAATGGGTCACTGTTGCCATGGCGATGATTTTGCTTTCTAAGGGCCACTTTTTCAAACTTACGAGATCCAAACAAAATCACCAGGTAGTGCAACCATTTAGGTAGATAAAGACTCTTTATCAGAGATTTCCATTGTTTTTGTATACCTTAGTCAATCTTAGTGCGTGATTCGATTCACTAGTGGAAGAACCAAAAGTCTCCTTTGGGCAGACCACTTATACTGTTTTCCAAGATCTGGTAGGTTCAGATTTGCTTCACTAGTTTGTCAGTTATGAATTAAATGGCTTGTTGACTTAAAATGTTTTATAGTTTTCACAAGCTCTCAACATTTATCAAAAATGGGAATGTTGGGGTACAACAATGGGTCACCTATTTTTCATGGATTTTAGTGGTTTGGAGCTTCATTTTATTCTCTGTTAGGATGCTTTTGTCATATTTTGTGTTATTTATTGTAAATAATGGCAATAAAAGACAGAAGAAAGTTTGGGGGTCGCCCTATCACTCGTTCTCATAGGAGTTTTTGAAGAAGGTGCTGACTGAAATCCGGACCAAATACAAACTGAGATAATTTTTTAAAATTATTTATTTTGATAACATTTGAAATAAGAAATGTGATTTTGCATTTCAGTCTTCAAAAAAAAATTTTTTTTTTTCTATTTCGTTTAAAATTTGTCAGACCTACATATTTTCCGAGACCTAAGTATAGGTACCTAGCCTTTAGTTGATACCTATGTTTACCATGTTGAACTTTATTAATCACTCGAGATGACAAGTGATGATTAAGTCTTAAAAATTTGAAAATAAAAGGTAAATCATCGACAAAAATTTTTTTTTTTAAATACAGTTTGAAGCATAGGACAATGTGTAGTCTCAGACAACAATAGGCCAGATCAAGTTTTCAATGTGTTTTCTAGGGTTAAAATGAGGTGACCCATAGTTGTACCAGATAGGGGTACAACTATGGGCGACGGGAGAAAAATTCCCCTTCCTCTTCTTTCCAACTTAGATTTTTTTTAAACATTTCATTCGAAAGATGAGATGTATAGCTACCATTGCTAATGTTCTCAAATTTCTAAATCAAAGATGTATACGGAATTTTAATTGGAAACATCGAAAAGTGACTCATAGTTGGACCATTTTACGGTACTGTATAGAATACTATATAGTAGGGAATGAGAGATTTCAACAGCTTCAAATCAGCATCTAAGAGTAGCTTCTAATAAGTCCATAATTACTGGATTATACCAATAGCTGTGCAAAGTGTTGCCAACTTATTTTGCAAAATGAAAGTAGAAAACATATTATTACCTAGTTAGCAGAATACAGCATTGGACTTTCTATTTCCTTTTGAAGTAAAATATATTTTAAAATTAGAAATGAGGCAAAGTTAAACCACACGGTTCAAAATTACCCTAAATGACTGTATGCAGTTTAATTATTTTCATTTCCATTTAATTTCTCACTTTCATTAAAAAATACTTTTGTTATAACAATATCACCAGTAGATAAGGTTTGAGAAGCTGCAGCGCAAGTTTGTACACTCATTAGTTTGGGGTGTTTTGGAGACATTGGGTGGTACTTTTTATGGCAGTCACAAGTACAAGTATTCATTCCACCACAGCTACTACCTCCCGGGGATAAACTACTGAAATGATCAATACTACCATTAATGAGTTCTGGGGAAGTACCACGATAATTTGATAACGAATGGGTTGGAGAGGTATAAGATGTGAATGGGTCTGAAAATGAACTATAATTTGACTCACTGATGTCATATTCACCTTTACTACTTAAATGATCATCATAATCACCATTTCCATCCACACTGCTGTCTTCAGAGAAATTATCATCTTCAGGATTTCCAGATCCAGAGTGAATAGACCCAGAGTCATTACTAGTTCCTCTGCTACGTAATCGCTCAAGCTTTTTGGCTACTTTGGGTGTGCCTTCAATTTTGGCTCGATCTTGAGGACTTAAGTCAAGATACCTAGAAAGTAAAAATATCAAAGAATCAAAGTAAGAATTCCTTAGAAATGAAATGGAAAAAATCAAAAGTTATTTACACTTATTATTAACCCTTTAAGTCATAGTGGCTTCATTTGAGTCCATCTAGCGCTTTTTTTTTAATTTTTAGTTAACCGACACAGTGGTTTCAAACGTTAAATCACCAAAAGTGAGATAATATGATGTACTTGTTGCTTGCATGACTTAACAATCACTTAAAAATATTTTGGATAGATGAAATCCGGTTAACATGAACTGATTATCATGTACCCATGAAGTTATATGGTACGTAATATATACAGTAAAAACCCTCTAATGCGGACACTAATGGGACAAATTTTTTTGTCCGTTAGGAAGGGTTTTACTGAGTATATATATATATATATATATATATATATATATATATATATATATATATATATATATATATATATATGTGTGTGTGTGTGTGTGGTTTCGCTACGGGGGGGGGGGCGGTCCGCATCACGTGTCAATCATCTAGGGGGTGACACCCAAAGTGGAATGGCAAGTCTTCAAAAAATATGAAGTTAAAATGCATTTTTAAGACTACAAATTTGAAAATTTTCCGAGGGTTCTTCTCCTTTCCACCCCACATCATGCAGTGAATATTATACAGAGCATTAGGTCCATATTTTCACTACAACTGTGCTTGAGATCCGTTTGATAATTAAAGGGCTATCAATTTCATACACCATCTTACTTTTTTGACCTATCGACGGTCTACACACACACAAGCGTCTAGGGCAAGTTATACAAAAATCATTCATAAATTTATTTGTCTTCTGTACACTAGCTCTCTTAAAATTTTGCTGTTACATAATATATGTACACACACACACACACACACACACACACACACATATATATATATATATATATATATATATATATATATATATATATAACACATATACACTGTTACATAATATATCTGCACACACACATGTACTTACCTGCCAACCTCCGAGAAAAAAATCCGGAAGATTTTTTTATTTTTATCCACAAGATTTTAACTCAAAATAAAATCAAACAGGACCCCTATCCTTTTTACATTTAACAATATATTAGTTATGAATTTCATATCAATTGAACTTACTTTCGTTTAGTAAATATTACTTTTATTGCTTTCTTTAAAAGTTTGGAAATAACATTTGGTACTCATTTTAAAAAAAGAACAAAGCAAAAACAGCTCAAACTGAGAGAGCGAGAAGATAATCGGCGCCGAAATTGTGCCCCTAGTTGCCAGGCGCGACGCTTGCTTTGATTGGATCCCGATGAAGTCATGCGCTGTATCACTCCGTGACGTCATAATCTTGCCTCACTTCTTCTCGTGCCATTCTCCTACGGCAATCTTTCCTTGGCTACTTGGCCTAAAACGCGGTGCCGCATTCCACAAAAGAATCGTTAGCGCCAAAATTGGCGAGATACTATTTTTTTCCTACAAAACGTGAAAAATCCGGAAGATTTTGCTCATAACCGGAAAAACGGAAAAGGACATAAAAATCCGTAAAACTTCCGGGAAATCCGGAAGGCTTGGCAGGTATGCATGTATATGTATCATTCTTCAAAAAGTAACTTTTCTGTCACACACCTTTTACAGTAAAAACTTTAAGGAACAATTCATTTAACAATGTTTTTTAATTTCATCAAAAATATATCTATTTAAACATGCCAACAATTTTTTTGATAATAATTTTTATTTAAATATAATTTTGGTTCACAGCATGTGAATTCTCACCTCCGTGGCATGTCACACCAGATGTGATTTTATGTTGCTTAAAAACTTGCTTAATTATAGTATATTCTTATTTATTTACTATTCCTTTCACAATTGAATCAATTATTTCAGAAAGGGCATAAGTCCAACTAATGCAACTTTTCAGGAATTAATAAAAAATGATTATTTCATTCAGAAATGAACAAAATTCTACGAAAATTTTTACCACTAATCTAGCCACAAGTAGGATCATTACCTCACCTTAAATTACATTTTATTTTGTCGCTGAAATTAATTAAATTTTTTTTTTTCAATTCAGAGTTATGCCCTTTCTGCAATAAATATCCTGAAAGACTAGTTTTTACAGTGATGAAAATGAAACTCAAGTGAAACAGATTTGTTTCAAACTGATTTATGGTAATAAAAAATAATATAACAAAGTGACAAAAACAATTAATGAAGTCCGGAATCATAAATTCATTATCTTAAGAAAATACATCTTGTATTTTCTGCTTTCTCTCATCTTGTTTTAGTGAAATAATAAAGTCTGGTGTAAAAAAATTAAAACAAATACAGAAAACTAACAAACTGAGAAAAAAGGCAAAAATTTTACATATATAAGTATAAATTATATTCATATTCATAAAATGCATCCTTCATAGAAATCTTTTTTCTATATTTCCCTTGCCAAATTTCGTGTACCAAGTTCGATGCACATATTAGTATGACTATGTTCAAAACTGCACTGAATAATCATCTTGATATCTGTTATTTCTTTCAACAATATGAAAATTTTCCCTTTATACTCAATATTGGCAAAGGTAGTTCGGTCAACAAGCATTACTTTGCAATATTCTCTTGAAAACAGTCTATAAAATAACTAGCCTGAAACCATTCCTTTGATGTTCGATCGAATATTTAAGCATCGTAAATGTTGATAATTGAAAACTTCTGTCGACCAGTAGAATCTTTTTCCAAAATATCAATTTGGGAGATAAGTCCTCTTAAAAAATCCTGGACACCTGTTTAAGCAGTTACAGATTTCATTGTTTTCAACAAATTTGTAATGCTGATAATGATGTAATTCAGGCCTGGCTCTTGGGGCAGGCGACCTAGGTAGTCGCCCAGGGTGGCAGATTTTAGGGGTGGCAAGTTTTGAAATTGAAATTTTTTTAAGAGTAAGAATATCTGTTTCAGCTCCATAAGATTCAATGCTAACAAAAAATATTATTAATAATAATAATAACTTAGAGTGTGTACCAGTGCTTGGATGTGCAAAACACTGTTGGTAATTAAACTAAAAATTCAATTTACTTTTAGAGGCAGAATTGCGCAATTTAAAAATCATTTGAAAATATTAATATTTGTTTCAGCGCCAGAAGATGCGCTACTGTAATGTTTGTCCCAGCGCTTAGGTATGCAAAACCCAGTTTGGACTTCAACTAGAAACTCCCTTTAATAGTCAACTCTTTACTATTTTTTTAATTTATTAAAATATCATTACTTTATATTAATTTTATTATTATTCAATGGGCAGAGGGCAGCACTTGTCAATATTGCCAAGGGTAGCCGAACTACTAGAGCTGGCCCTGATGTAATTTCAGGATTTCACATGGTTATGACCTGTCATATATGTTGAGCATTCGCTTTACTGTCCCAAGATCCCGATCGCAAAGGACAAACGAATGTCCTCTCAGAGGAAAGTCATCAGTAATCTTGTTAAATTTCATCAGTGTTATTTCTAGAAAAAGTCTCCTGTAGTGTTGTTTGTATTTTGACCAGCGTACATCTCACTGAAATCATAGTTTTTTTGCAGTTTTTAGAGGGGTGTTAATGGAACCCCTGAGAAATTAGCGAATTTCATTCGGATTCCATGATTTTGAATCTCTCCCCACCTAACAACCCGAACTGATGAACCTACCATAGTTAGATCAAAGGAAATTATTTGTTTTTTCTTCATTACGAAAAAAAATCTAATTTTTCTATGCTCTTGCCATTGCGTCTTTACTATTTCTTCCTTCGCGTTTGGTGCAGAAAGGGCATAAGTCCGAGACTTGCGTCCATTCTGCACTGAACAAAAAAAATGATCCCTAAATAAAGTGCTTTGTTGTACAAAAATTGACTTCCCTGCTACAGTAATTGATGTCTCTACATCCAAGCATGGGAAAACCACAGCGAACTCAATTTTGAAAAGAAATGTGATCGATTCCCTTTCTGCAATAATCGATTCAAGTGTCTCAAATACTAATTGGTTGAGTATATTTAATTGTTTAATATTGTGTTTTAGTTTGTTTTAGTAGGATAAGGAATCATGTCACACAATAAATTCTTGCTTCCGTTACTTAAACACAAAATGCCATTTCTCATTTACACCTGGCAGTAATGACATCATATTTTATTTTTCCATGATACTAGAGAGCTCCCTTGTTTATTTTCAGCCATAAAGAAGTGAGATTTTTGTTGAAAAACAAGAAGATAGATTTTGTTTTAAAAACTAAGAGTGTCATTGTGAATTCTCACCTCCTTGGACTTGAATTTCAGGGAGGTAAATTAATGTAAAAAAAAAGAAGTGAACATGTTTTCATATGCTTAACATGTGCAGATTGCAGCAATGAAGAAAAAAAATATTTCCCTGAAAAATGTATCCTATATTAATGGAAAATTCCTCATCTCCGTGAATCTCACCTCCGTGACAGACCTTATCAAAGTCATTATTTCTGAGGAGAACATAAATGATGGAGGGGAAATACATCAATTTTAGGCATTCAACTAAAATTATCAATTGTCAGTATATTCTGAAATTTACTAAATACTATTTTTTAACACACATTTGAAGAAAAAGGATAACTACTAACTAAGCCGTGCTTTAATTAAGAGAGCTTAATATTAGATTCCCACTAATCATTAAAATAGCTCATTGTTTGCACAATCAACAAAATTGCTACTTTAATATTAAATTGGCCTCAGTTGTTAAACATTAAAAGATTTTTTCTTTTTTTTTTTAATTTCCGTGAACAAGGCATTTTTCCTTTTTCTTATTTATGAGTAAAATAATTGGAACTTAGCTGGGCCACTGTTTATGGTTACTTCTAGTGGGTAACACTTTGTTGTAAGGATGAAAAAAAAAAAGGGTTTTGAAATTGAAAAATATTTGCTTTCAAAACTTACATTTTCTGGAGACCCAATATATATATATATATATATATATATATATATATATATATATATATATATATATATATATATATATATATATATATATATATATATATATACAGTCGACGCTCATTATAACGACCACACATTATAAAGACCATCCCAATATAACGACCAGTGGTAAAAGCCCCAACTTTATCCCTATGAATCCTATGTTAATTTGGTTTCGTTGTAACGACCGTTCTGTATTGTCTAATCCAATACAGCGACCGAATTCAGCGGTCGCTATTTCCGATGCTTTTTTCAATTAAACAAAAGTATAACTTGAAATGACCTTGGTTATTGTTTACGGATAGCTGCATGAAATCTTCAATGTAAAATCCAATTTTGATTGGGGGGGGGGACTATCACTCACCGCAGCACAGAAAAAAAATGAGAGGAAAAAAGAGATTTCCGGATTCCAAAGAAAAAGAACTTAACAGATGTATTGGTATAGTTTGGTGTTTGAATCAAATGGTTTTTAAGAGTTTGCTTCTGCACTCCACGGAGGTGAAGATTACAAAAGGATATCCTTGCAGCTTTGCATCTCTTTAATGGAATGCATGGAATGAATCCTCAGAAAAGACCATCAAGAATTTTTTCCATCATGCTGATTTTAAAAAGCAAAAGTAAAAAGCGATTGGTGAGGCAATCCAAGATGATAAGCCATAAAAAATTTCTAAGAAAATGAAATTGGATGAATCTTTAAACTTTGACGATTATGCTAAAACAAATTATGATTTAGAATGTGTCGAACATCTGTCAGAAGGTAAACTACCTCTCGATATTATGCACAAAAACAAATTGATGTATATCATGATCAGATGATGATGATGAAATTGAGACCAAAGTTCTTAATATGAAAAATGTTTCGAGTTCTAGAGGTGTTCAAAATGTTTCTTTGAAAAGCAAGAAAAACACTAATTATCATCTATAACTGAAACAGAAAATTATGTTTTGCAAAATAACATGTGCTAAAAAGGCAAACATGTTTCTGATTTTATCTTCAGAAAGTAAATGATTTATTTGTTCAGTGTGTAATATTTTTTCCCCTATATTTTCTGCTTCAAAATCTGTTTAATATTTTGCACACATGATTTTTCTAAAAACTCCTATGGTAAAAATAATTTGGGTATTTCACGGAACAGCGGGACATGAATGACGTATGTGTATTTTCTTTTTAATTCCACCCCTTCTAACGACAACTCGTCATAAAGACCTTTTTCTTTGGGATGGAGATGGTCGTTATATCGAGCATCGACTGTGTGTATATATATATATATATATATATATATATATATATATATATATAAAGCAATAATGATAATGAGTTTAAGGGAGTTCACTTTCTGCCTGGAAAAGCACAAAAGGTAATCTTCAACATTTACAAATAACTTAAGAATGATTTGCTATTTTTCACAGCATTTAAAGCAGTGGACCAGTCACATATTTCATACATTCAATCAAAAATACGAACCTTCAGAGTCAAAGGGAAGATTACCAAAAACATAAGAAATGGCATAAAGAAAGTTACAAGGTGACAAATCCCATTGATTCTCAGGAACGGTCATTTGACAAAATGAGAACATGGAAGGGATTCTTGTAACCAGTCTACAATGTGTTAACATTAGATAAGAAATATATCCCAAGGTACATTAAGCACTTTATTATAATTTTTTTTCTTACTCAATTTTTCAAAGATTAAAAATTTTTATTTAAAACAACTTTTTTTTAATTTAAAACTTTGGAAATGCTCAGGCTAAACACTGAAGAATTTATGTTACTTTGATGCGGTACATTATTCATAAAACACAAATCAAACTGGCAATAAAAACAAATGATGAGATTTGCAAATTACAACTCAGTTTAATGATTTTGTTTTGCATTTTTATTTATGTACTCTAAAAATACTGCTCTGCTTACTTTTTACATGTTTTTGACACAAGAATTAACATCTACTTAAACTTCGTCTTTTTTTCAAGTCAACATAAATTAATTATACTGTCTGACTGATTAAAAAAAAAGCAAGGGATTTTTTCCTCTCATGGCTCACGATTCAAGCGTCAGTAAGAATGGTTTTCTCCATAAACTAACACAGTGAACATTTAGCTTCTAAAAAAGTCTGAATTTTCAGGATTTTTAGTTCTTTGGGTCAAATCTAAGTCAACATAGCAAAAAGTATTTAAAAGGTAGCTTTAAATATCAAATCACACTTATTTATGATTAAAAAAAAAAAAACGGAAAGAGAAAACAACTATCCTTACCTAAGTAGTCTTATTTCACGGTTACTCAAAACAACTTGCTTTGTATGAGATGAATTGAGTTTCTGTTTCAAATCTAGAACTTCCATGTCAATTTTTCTTTGTTTCTTAGAATTCTTTATTTCTTCAGGACGAACATAATTCATTATTTGTTCATAGCACAACTCATTAAGCATTGAATAAGATTCCGGTCTTAATAAGCTACAATAAATGATAAAAGCAATAGTTAATTTTAATGAAATATAAACATAATTTGAGCAGCTTTGATGAAAATTAAGGAGGAAAAAAAAAGAGGCATTTAAAAATTAAAAAAAAAAAATTAAATGCTAAAACACATATTCAAATTTCAAGAAAAGTTTAGTATTGACACTGTTAAACAAAAATCAACTTTTTTTTCCTTAAATATAAAGCTAATATTTTGGTTCAATACTCTCATGGATAAATAAAAATGATATTAAAAATGTTTACTTAGTTCTCATTTTGTTTCAAATGTAGGGTATGATTACATGAATTATTACCATATTAATTCCGGAAATTGTACAGTAAAACTTAAAATTTACGGCAGTGTATTGGTATACATTTTACACACCAAAACACAGACTATTACCCAAATACACACCAAAACACTATAAGAGCATTAAATCCAGTACATTAGTACCTGTTTATACAATTATATTTTTATGCAAGTAACATGTTTGTTAGGTAACCCATTACTGTGAGGTACTGGTGCTAAAAAAAACTTTAGTCTAAATTCAAATCATAGATTCAGCGCAAGATAAGCAATCTTTATAACTTGAATATAACTTTCCATGTTAATGAGCACTTTTCACAGGAAGCAAATGAATCGCTTACACAGAGCTTGCGCTCAAGTTTGAAGCGGTTCGAGATCCAATTGTAACTAATTAATAATTAGACTTGCTTATCTTTAAAAGTGCTTGCAGTGCTCTCTATCGGAATTATGAGTGGGAAGGAGTATAGAGCTAAGGTTTCTCTACAACTGGTCTTGATGCAGAACTGATGTTAAGATGCTGAACACATGACACTGTTTCGAGAATTAATTCTTTTTGCAGTTAGAGTCGTACAAAAACCGGAATCCTCTAAATGTGTGTGATTTCTAGATTCCCTTCAAATTATTAGAATTTGGAGGGAAGTTTTCCCATGATCCATACTCGAAATCATATAGAACAGTTTAAACAACATAAAGGTGGCACCCATAATTTATTTTGCTCACTAATTTTACATCTAAAACAATGTTCATAGGCAATTTTTACAAGTGAAGTCATTTTTCTGCTGTGAGTAGTGCTGATGCTTACAAATTTGCCTGTAAAACAAATATTTTAAAAGCCTTTTTTTTTTCAGCTTATTAAATGCTATACAAACCAAATATTTATTACAAATCAACATTCAAATTCATTTAGTGTTTTTTTTAAATTACACCAGCCAACGTCCTCTTGGACATAAGGCGCCTTGCAGTCCAATTCAACAATGATGTAGTAGTAGAGCGGGAAAGCTCTCTACATCCTTGAGCATGTTGAGAAGAACGGGGCAATCAAAAAGATGATCCCCTGTCCTTTGCATAGTCTCTTCACATAGTGGGCACAGTGGAGAATTGTCCAGTCCGATTTTAAAAAGATGGGCTTGTAAGTAGCCGTGACCAGTAATGACACAAAAAGATGTAACCCCTTCAACTCTAGGGAGGAGGGAAAGGTTGCAGTCTTGTTTGGTCTTTAAGAAGACACCCCCAAGATTTTAATTCATTTAGTGTGAGATGGAACCCATCTAAACGACACCTCCACCCACTTTGAGGATCATTTGTGTGCAAAAACAAAGTACTTTTAAAGGCAAAAAATACCATCTTTTGAAACTTTTCTCCATTTAATTGCCCATAACTAAGTATCAATGCTGTGTACATAAGTAATTTATGAAAAGCTTAAAAATATTTTATTTTAGAACAAAGGAGAATATTAAGTTTTAAATTATTACCAGTTAAAATAATTTATAACCATGCTGAAATGTAACTAACTATCAGTTAAATTATAATTTTCACATAAAAATAATTATAGCGATAAACAAAGAAAATTTTTTTATGTATGCCCTCGACATTTTCTCCAGTTCATAATGTTCACTATGTGTTACAGCCATTTTGGGAAAAAAAAAGCAAATACAGTTGGCTCTCTGTTTAACGACTTTCTCTATTTAACGACGGCTTTTCACAGTCCCAGGTGGTCCACTATAATGTTAAAAGCATTCTATTTAAGGACGCTTTCTACTTAAGGACAATTTTTTGTGGTCCCTTGAAAGTCGTTAAACAGAGAGCCTACTGTACATTTTATCTGGCAATGGTTTAAAGAAGACTAAGTAGTACAAATTCTGTGCTTAGTTAGCCACTTTGAATTCCACCGTCGATATACTAGGCACCTCTTATTCGTTTCTTCTGACAGTCAATTTAAGTTATTGAATGGCGACTACGGTTGCACACAGTTGTAATAGTTTACATGAAGCAGCCGCTACTCGCAATTTGGAAGTGGGACCTTGATCTTCATTTATGATTGATAAATTGAATAGGAGCCACTTGCTGGTCGCCACTTTTCTATTTATGTATTTGTGTATGTATTAGGGTTGATTGAGGGAAGTAGGTGACTGGGGTAAGTGGGTCACCCCCCTAAAACTGAAATATGGATAAAGTTTTCAAACCTTTTTGCACTGATCATGTTACATTTCATCACAGTGATTGGTTTTGCATATGTTCGTGTTTCGTGGAATTTTTTTCTAGGTTTAGCACTTAGTCAAAATAAAATTCTGATTTTTTTTTTTTTGCGAGTTCAAGCAACATTTTTCAAAAAAGTGTTTCCAGGTTAGTTTTTACAGTCGAACCCCGATTTAACGAATTCTTCGAGACCAAAATTTTTATATGTTAAATCGGGGTTATTCGTAATATCAATATCGGGGTACGAAAAAAAAAAAAAAACTGCACTCACCTCTTCTAAAACCCTTAATAAGAATTGCATAAAAATATCTATAATTAGAAATTGTACATTTTTTATTCAGCATTTCACCACTTATTAGTTAAGTTGAAAATTTTTAAATTACTGAGTAATAGTTGATAATGTTCTCCTTGATACTTGACTTGAAATAGTTCTCTTTCAAATTTGTGGAAAGAAGCAGAAACTGTGTCATTTGCAGCATGCTGCATGAGATATGTTTTTACAGTTTCCACGCCATATAAAGCATTTGAGAAAGCAACAGTTTTAATGGGAGTTTCATTATCTCTTTCTGCATCAGAATCAATATTCCTTGGTTGCCCCCTTGCTCGTCAAAAATTGTTAATTCCAAGAAAAATCTTTTTCTGCTTCGGACAATATGGATATAACATTTGGAAAACAATCCAATATTTCCTAACTCAAATTACAAAAAAAAAAAAAAAAAATTTCGGCTGCTAGAATAATTCGTTAATTTGGGGTCTATTATTTGGTAAATAGGGGTTTTTGCCTTCATTTTAGACAGGGAAAAAGAAAAATTCACTAAATTGCGAAATTTGTTAAATAGAGGTTCGTTAAATTGGGGTTCAACTGTACTATTTTTTTTATGTTAATTAATTTCTCAGGTATAGTTTAGCTTAAGGTTCATACAGCAACAAGAATTTTTGAAAAAAAATATTATTAATAACTGTTTAAGAGGAGGCGGTTCCACTTAACCCATAAATTTTTGCTATAAGGGGTAAGTGGGTCCCCCTATAATAATGGGGATTTCAAAATCAAAAGCATCTCTGATAAAATATTTGTATTAGTGAAATACAAGACAACCATAATGACCTAGTAGGAATTGATAGTTAAGCTACATAAACTGCTAACGCTGGTGGTTATGTATTTGTTAAACTTACAACAAAGTAAACCATAAAGTGTTATGTAGGTCTAATGTTGGGAGTTCGAAATCAACCTTAATCAACTGTATTACGTTTATTAAACACACCTTTATATGTTAAAAGTAAAATATGTACCTATATGCTTTCAATAAATTGTAGATTTGTTTTGTTTTTGTTTAAAAACTTTCTGTCATACAGATTCAAAAGACAGTAAATATCTCATGAATAAATGCATTAAAAAAATATTCATACTAAAAATTTACATGTACTGTATCAAGTAAAACCTCTTTACCCCTTTTTAGGTATGCTTGATTTAATTTTAAATAAAAGGGGGGGGGGACCCACTTATCCTTTATTATGGGGTAAATGGGACACATAGCCGATTTTTTTTTAAAAATACAATCATTAAGAATATTTAAAGCATTATTTTAGAAAATAATGATGAAAGCATTATTTTAGAAAATGATGATTCATGAATAATGTACAAGATAAAATGAGACAATAAGTTTAATTTGTCTTATTTTATCTTGGGTCAAAATTTTTTTTTCAAAATTTTTGGATAAGATTTCAAAAACGAACTGTTCTGAAAAGGAGTCCTACTTACCCAACCAACTCTATATTTAGAGTAAAAAATAATTGAAAATGAGAAACGTTGATAGAGCGTGAAAGCATTAACACATGTGTCTGCATGTGTTCCTAATTATGAAGATCTTGTTTAGGAATATTTATTGTTGTTTCTCTCACATCCTGTAGAAGTCATGCTTTTGTGTTCGACATTGTTACAAATTCATTTTCCTGTATCATCTTAAAATGTTCTTGCTTTATATGATCTCAGAATTGTTATGAGGCAATTCTTTTATAGCAGTGCTGTAGTTGGGGGAGGTGGGGTGTCCCCTCCCTCTTCTCCCGATAATCGAGTAACGGCACCAGTAACAGACAAGGGTCCAGTAACAGACAGTCGTAAGTTTGGATTTAAATAATAAGAATTTTAGGTGTTTAAAACTGATGTTGCTACGACCCATGAATATGGTGCAACCATCTAGTGTTATCAAAGTGAATTTCATGAGCCAGTTGGTATTCACAAGGCAGTGGTGGAAAGTTATGAACAGTCACCCCAAGGTCTGCCGGTGATTCATGTTCATTTGAATTTAATAAGGTTTTAGATCTAAAAATAAAAACTTTTGCCCATTTAGTGAGAAAAGAGGAACTATGTTCATTACTCACCCTTTGCTCATCCTATCTGTTACTAGGTATCATCAGAATAGTCGGTGTTTGTTACGGGGGGGGGGGGGGGGGGTTCGGACCTTTTTTTCAAAATTGAGTAAATAAAAATAGAATCGACTAATTTAGAAGATCCAGAATTAGATGAGATGTAGTTGCATGAGAGAAAAATAGTTTAAAAAGTCTAAATACATTAAAAATCTCAGAAAATTGAGTTAAACTGAGAGCATATCGATTATTGGTGGCATTACTGGTTACCCTATGGTTTGTAATTACAAAAACAATGCAAATTTAATGTAAATCAGTTTCAGACAATCCTTAAAAAATAAATAATTGTCTCCATTTTAACTTTGAGTAGGGTGTTATTTTTGTAAATAATCAGTCAATTAACAGAAATTTGTACATTTTTTTTTCTTTTTTTAAATTTAAATATCAAGACCGTTGCTTTCATTTTTTTTTTTTTTTTTTTTTTTGAAAAGTTTGCTTCATGCATTTATGCATATCTATTCATGCAAACACATTAAATCAATAGCTAATAAGCCTTAACATTTTCCCTAATTGACACTCTTGATGTAATTCTATTCTGTGCGTTCATTTATTTTTGGAAAGAAAAATTAGCAAATACTCTGATGTATAGGGAAATTAACTAAGCTTACAGCTTGGATTATCAAAGTTAAACCTTTTAAATGTGGAATACTGAACTTTAAAACACATTTAAAGAAGAACAAACTCCTTGGAAAAAATATGAAAAAAGCTTTTTTCCCGACCGTTTCTATCCCTTCGCACTCCCAAATATTTTTTTTCCAGCCATAGCAGTTTTAAAGTATAAGTGTTTTTTTTTTTTCCTTTTGTAAGTGTTTCCCAGAAAATGGTAAACTGATTGTTGTTTTCTAGTCAAACGATAATCTTTGTGCAATTTACAGTTCAAACACAAACATTTTCAGCGATTTTGTATATTGTGATATAAAGAAAACTCAAAGTCCTTAATTCCACCAGTCTTGCTTAGCTGTCACTCAATCATTTAACCATTTCTGACACAAGCACTTAAATATAGGATAAAAACATGAAACAGGATAGTAAGAAAATTCTTCACATATTTGTGCAAAACGAACTTTAAAATAAATTGAAAAAAAAAAAGCTCACCTTTTAATATTATAATAAACTGTTGGCAAAAGACAGAACACATCAAATGCAGCATGGAAAATCATGTCATCTGTCAATGGTCGGCGACTCCAGAACTTTTGATCTCTCCGATATAAGCTTTTCATTTGATCTTTGCGTGGATTTACCGGGCCACCGTATGTACTACACAATGTATTAAGAGATATATTCTTTACTTTGTAAACAGGCTTGCCAGCATCCTGTTGTTGTAAAATAGCATGGGCAGCCTAGAATGCAAACAGTAATAATCATTACAAAGGCTGGACAAAGTGCAGAGTCATTTAGTTAAAAAATAAAAAGTTCAGCTTTGTGCAAAAATAATAAATGGAAAAAAAAAAACGAGTTGATGTGTGCATCACATGACTTCCTTTTACTCCAATTTAATGTCATTTTTCTCATTATTGGCAGTTTTAATGTGATTCAATAGTTTACTCTCTAAATATCACCAACAGTGGCCAAATTAAAACCAGATTAAAAAAAATAAATAAAATTAAAAAAAAAAATCGCCAAATTTGTCGCCAAGCTGGCGACAAAACTTGGCGACCAAAAGACTGGCGATATATCGCCAAGTATCCGCCAAATTATAACACAACTTGAGTTTACATCGAAATTAACTATGATTGCCCCCCAAAAGGGTCAAAAGACCCCCTTCGGAACATCAGAATGCAACCAAAAAGGGAGGTGCACAACTAGACCCCACTAGGAGTCTAAATACTAAATTTCAACTTTCTAGGACATTCCGTTTTTGAGTTATGCGACATACATACAAACATACGCACATACATACGTACATACAGACGTCACGAGAAAACTCGTCGTAATTAACTCGGGGATGGTCAAAATGGATATTTCGGGTGTCTGTACGTTCCTAGGCATACATCCACGTGTTGTCGGGCTGAAAAATAAACTCAACATTTATTCGGGGGTGAGCAAAATGGAAATTAAGGCCGATTTTTGAATGAGAATTTTTTCGCGAATACAATACTTCATTTTTTGTAAAAGGAAGTAAAAAAGGTTCGTTTTTGCGATCTCGATTTTTGTAAAAAATTCGTTTTTGCGCGTTTGTGACTTCTGCTAATAGAGTCTTCCTTTAAAATTCCTGACGAGCCCAGTTAGGAGGGAAGGGGGAGAGCGAATATTCAGCAATTTTACTGGAAGAAAATTCTGGGAAAAAGAAAGGGAGCGTGTCTTGTTCGGTATTTTAAGTGCAGCTTATTCTTTTGCATTGCAAGATCTTAAGTTTCAGGTGTTGTATTTTCGTATAATTTTCAAGGATGATTTGAGGGGTGATCGGGTGCTGCCGATTGAGATGATTTTTCAATCGCCATTTCCTTTCATTTAGTCGCCTTAACGCCGGTATCTACTGTTAATTTCGTCTTTTAGCCAGGGGGCCATATTCTACTCTTCAAATGGCGAAAAACAAGGTGGCAGTGACTCAACTTTTAACCTTTTAAACGCCGTAATTCAAATTTTTAATTTTTACTCTTAATTTTTTGCTTAAATGTCTCAATTTACCTCTAGTATAGCTAACCTAAACATGTTTTGGCGAAAAAAATTTTTTAAATAGGAATTTCAGGATGTTCCCATTTGGGAACATCGGCGTTTGGAATGAAGTAAACGGGAGGATTGATCTCGAAACTTTATTACTTCGAAATGGATGAAAAAATATGAATATTTTTTGTTTATTTTACATACTATTATACTTTTCTCTTCTGAATGACACTTTTTCTTCCTTATTGTCCATGGTATTGAGGGAAGCAAGATGAGCGGAGTCTTGTTTCACATTCAATGCCCGTTTTCACACGTTCTTCTGACAAACCGTACAACGTCTCTGAGCAAAGGGGACAAGATAATGGTTATCTGTTTTTAAATTCAGAACAGGAAGATGTGATTTAGGTTCAGGTCTGCTTGACACCTTCACTGAGAGTTAATATATCAGCTAGATGTTGCATTTAATCCAGAGGAAGTATTTTGAAAAATAACTGCAGGAGATCCATTGCCTGAAGCTCGGGGAATTTTTCAGTCAATTTTTCGAGTTTTTTTTCCCGGAAGATTTTCTTCCAACTTAGCATATTTTCCCCACCTGGGATAGGGTTCTTGTTTCCGCTTCTTTGCTTTTGGAGTCGAGCATGAGGTTGTGTTTCCCTTTTGATATCCTGAATTGTGAAGCTGATCATCTGAACTATTTGAACCTGTATCTTCATCGCTAAACATCAAGTCAACATGGCCGCAGACATCTTTAGGATAAACTTCATTTAAGGCTTCATCGTTTATGTGTTCTTCATTACTCAGACTCGCGTGTTTATCAGGCAGCAAAATACAAAGATCATGCTCATGTTCGTCATCAAGTTCGCTGTTGGATAAGCTGTGGAAATAATCTAACGCAGCTTCTAACGTTAAAAACTTGCGAGGCATCTCTAGATTGCTGTTTATACGGAATGATAGTTCAAAAACACTAAATAGATTAAAACTACATTATTCTGAGTCTAAAAACAAAATCGTTGGTACGTATGAGACTCGCTAAAAGAAACAGAACGCACGTGAGCCGAGTAATGAAATGAAATGATGAAATGAGACTGGTCAATGTTCATAAAAGGCCCTTATCTTTATCTACCCGTCAGTCACGAGATACATTTTAAAAGTGTTAAACACATACAATTCATAGAAAGTGAGTAGGGTAGGAAACAAGAATCCCAACCCCGAAAACGCGATTTACTTATAATAGAGAGAATGCATGAAGGCGGGTGTGAAGGTCATATTTACAATAGAATAGTGGTGTGAAGGGCAAGCTGATTGATAAAAAATGTATGTTCGTGAATGAAAGAACCGAGCACGCATATTCAACACAAAACAGATCTTCTACAACAAAATATTTGAAATAAAGAGGAATCACACTCAAATTCCGCAACTGACTAAAATCCCCCTCAAATACTATACTCTAAACGCCGATGTTCCCAAATGGGAACGTGTCGGTTCTTATGGAAATAACTCACAAGAAATAATAATTGGAAATATTTTGTTAAGTTGAAATAAAATATATGCCCTCTGGCTACTAAATAACGCCAATAAAATATTTCTTACATCTTTTTCTTTAAAAGCAGATACAAAAAAACTTAGACAAATTCTAAGTTCAGAAATTCAGTAAATTTGACTTTAATTTCAAGATAAAGGTTAAACGTACTTTAAAAATTAAGAACACTTAAAATAAATTCATATTGTTATGTGTCATTTCAGAAAATATGACAAGTCTAAACAAATAACTAGGTTACTAAAAAAATTCACAAAAAAATGTTCCCATTTGGGAACATCGGCAGGTAAAAGGTTGGTGTGTCACTAAAAGGGGTTCTCTTATGATCTCATTGTCACTCGCCATCGAGATATTGCAATCTTAGATCATTGAGATGGTCTAAGATTGCAATAGGGGTCCAGAATTTCTTTCCAAGAGTGAGGGTCATAAGAAGCCATTATTTGTAAAGATATTAATGTATTGGAAAGGGTTCAAAGGCGGGCTGCAAGGCTAATAAATTGACTTTCCCACTTAGATTATGATTCCAGGCTTAGAAGGCTAAAAATGTACAGTCTTGAGCAAAGAAGAGACCGAGGGGACATGATTCAGTTGTTTTAATTTATTGAAATGAAAGATGTTACGGGGCTGAAGTTTAGCACTGAAAACAGACAAGGGGTCATTGTTTTAAGCTATTTAAATCTCAGGCTATCATGGATATTAGGAAAATTATTATTTCAGCAGGGTAGTGGAACCTTGGAACAGCTTACCGGAAGAGGTGGTAATGAGCAAGGGAGTAGATAGTTTTAAGAGGGCCATTGATCTTCACTGGGGATTGTAAATTGACTAGGACCAGTCTAGCTGGGCCCAGAGCCTGTTGCTGGTCGTCACTTTTGTATTTGTATTTTCTCCTGGTGGTTGGTCATAACATTTCTTACATGCAACACTAGGAATTGCAATGTGGCTTAAAACCACAGGTTCGTGAGGGAAGGGTTATTTCCGAAAATGCACCCTCGCTTGGTCCCATGTACTGCTGCATCAAAAAAAAAAAAAAAAAAGAGGGAGCCAAAATGAAAAATTATTCTTTTTTTTTTAATGAATACAGTTAACTCTAGATAACTTGAAGTCGCAAGGGACCAGTTAAAAGCTTCGAGTTGCCGGAAGTTCCCCTCCGAGCATTTTCAAGAATAATGTCTTCTTTTTAACCGACTTCAAAAAGGAGGCGGTTATCAGTTCATACCGTATGTATGTTTTTTTTTTTGTTTGTCCACTCACAGCGTCTCACCTAGTGAACCGATTTTGATGATTCTTTCTTTAATGGATAGGGGATGGCTCAACTTAGGTCCCATTACTTTGTTTGACCATATTTGTCCTTTAGAAAAAAAGTTATGGGAGAAAAACCATACATTTCATGCAATTTCCCTATTAAATGATTAAATATTGTAACGAAGTTCGCGCTTACCTTCCGTGTATAACGGTGGCTCAGTGGTAGAATTCTCGCCTTCCACGCGAACAACCCGGGTTCAAATTCCGATTAGGACGAAGTGAATTTTACTAAGATTTCGTTTCTACTGTTTCTCGTATTTTCTCGAATGTTCTATTGATTTCTGTTTCTTTCCGATTCTGGAAAATTCCGGCATTTTCTCAAGTGGTAAAGATACATTTTTAGTGTCAATCGCTTAAAGTTTAAGATGTGCTTATAGTTTTTTTTTAGTATGTAGCATTTTTAGGAAAAAAAAGGGTAAAGTTTCATGATGGTAACTTCTTACTTTTACAGAAATATATACATTTACACTAAAAAGGATGAAAAAAAAATTTTTGGAAAAAAATAGAACCGACTTCAAAATTGCTCTAAAAAGGGAAAAATAATTTTATTCTTTAAACACCATCGATAATACTTTTAAACATAATTTTTGAAGTTGGCGCAATAACGATAGAACAGATCATTCACCGCCATAATCCAACTACAACTATATATTTTACCAGGCCTAGTTCCTTTACTACCACATACATTATGCATTGATAACAGCATCTTTGGGTAACGATATAAATGTTTCGTTTCTAACTTTGGATGATTTTCTGAAAAAAATATGAACGAAGCATGGTTACACTGGAATTTACTTTTTGTTTTTGCGCCAACTTCAAAAATTATGTTTAAAAGTATTATCGATGGTGTTTAAAGAATAAAATTATTTTTCCCTTTTTAGAGCAATTTTGAAGTCGGTTCTATTTTTTTCCAAAAATTTTTTCTTCAGAAATAGTGTAAGATAGAGTAATTATAATGATCATAGTTTAGAATAAAAGGGTTATTAGGACAGTACAAAAATATTTTCACATAGAATAAACTTTGTCACATACTTCTTTAAAAAAAGGAAGTTATCTTTGCTTACATTTTTTTTCTATATCGGACTTAAAGTCATTCAGTTTGTTAACAATTCGACTTTTTATTTCGATTTAAGGTATTCAATTTTCATTTTGACATCATTCTAAGTAAACACCGCACAAGCAAATCTCAAATCTGAAGTCTCGATCGGAAACGGCCAAGAAGGGTTGTTATATTTTCAGAATAGCAAAAATTCCAAAATTTTAAGAAAATAGCTCGAGATAACACAAGGTCGCCCAATTTCTTTTGATCACATTACTTTCAAACATTTTTTTGGCAGAATTATTTATGTGGTCCAGAAAAAAAAGGCAACATTTTCAAATTTTGACAAAATAGGGAAGTTGCAACCTATTAAATGTTCATATTTTGGCTAATGGATATTGTTAATTGACACTCAAAACTAAAAAATTCACCATCGCTGAATTTTAAAACACCGTGGTTGATTTTTAATGAATTTTTAAAAATCCACGCGCAAAAGTGCGCTCTTCTGAAACGTCACGAGCCTACGTCACAGGGCGCGAATGGGCAGCCTTCCGCCGAAGATCCCTTGTTTTCGCTAGGGACATTTTGAGCACGCTGATATTTTTATTTTTTAGAAATTCAATAATCCTTTTGAACACACTATGGAGACCGGATTCGTTAAAGTACAATCTAAATAATTTTCCTCATATAACATCAATGATGATATTCGAATACTTCCGAGAGGATGAGAGGTTTAATGTTCCAGAAACGCGAGGAGTTAAATGCGAGGAGAAAAGCCTTTTACGTTTCGTCTTCGAAGTCGAATGCGTGACCTTCGGCTTCGCCTGTATCGGAAGAGCGCATGACGTCTCAAGCGCTTAAACTTTAAAAATTAATTAAAAAAAAAACTACTTATCGTATCGCAAAAATTTTTTCACCTATGATGTTCATATATGTTACTCCATCATATAAAAATAAAATTGAAAAATCGAAAACTTCCCTATTTAAAGTCGACCAAAAATAGACAGCTGCTACTCAATAAGGTTTTAGTTCGCTAGAGATAGCAAAATGTAGCCCAATCTCGCAGAATCTAGGGGGGGGGGGGGGGGGGGGGGTAGGTAGTACCGTTAAGTTGCACTATAGTAAAGCAAAACACTTGTGTGAAAAGAAAAAAATTTTGTTTTCGTACGTTTTTTATTGGATTTTCGTGCATGAAATGAAACAAAACTTTCATAAGAGCTTTGACTTAAACGTTATCTTCTAGATATAGAGACAACTTAGCATCGGAAAACACTGATAATTTCTGGACACAATGAAAACTTCGAAATAAAGGAATATTCGAGTTATCTTGAGTTGACTGTATATAGCTAACAGGGGAGGGGGGAGTTCGTTCTTAGTTGACGTTTTTCAAGTGCCGTTGCTCCATATAGAGTATAAAGGCTAGGTTTTAAATAGAGGATTAAGTCTATCCAGGATCTGATTAACACACGGTCCTGCAGGTCTGTGTTAAAACTATGTAGGGCAATGTGGCGCAAAGTGAAATGGTTAAAATGGCCGAGATATTTCAAAATGAACAAATCGAAAATTTGTTTTGAAAATTACAGTACATAAAGAAAGAACATTGTATTTTGTACTAAAACTTGCGTTGAAACAGTATTTTTTATTTTTGGGAGTAAATATAAGTCTTCAAAAAAAAGGGGGGGGGGGGATTTCACTTTTTGTTTTTCATGGGGCAAAGTGGAAAATAAAATATTTTTCTAATGAAATATTTTCTATTTTATTATAAAACATATTTTTGATCAAAAGAATAAGAAAATAAAAGGTTGAATGAATAAATGAAAAGATTATGAAACAATAAACGGGGGTATTAAATGAATAAATCAATTAATATATGAAGAATAAATGAGCGAGTAAAAGCCATAATGAATAAGAAAATAAGTGAATGACTGAATAAATAAGTGAATTACTAAATGAAGGAAAGTAAATGAATTAATTAATAAATGAAAACGTAAAGTGATTTGTGTTAAATGATTGAGTGAGTAAATGAAACAAACTATTTCACTTTGCCCCGTATGTACTTACTTGACTAATTGTACAATTTATTTAAAATGCAAATAAGCTTAATATTAACTAAATTAATGCTGCATTGAATATTAGAGGGTCTCAATAATTATTTAAAATGTTAATAACAATAACTTTATCATTTTATAGTAACAAAAATAATTTTTGATTTACAACAAAATATTACAATATGAGTATCATTTTTTAAAAAATCCCTGTATTACCAAATGCTTTAATCATCGGCAGTATGTTTCTCTTGACTGGAATAGACTACATATGGTACTACATAGTTAAAATAATACCATATAGGTGGAGCTAAAAGCAGAGAAAATATGTCACCGTTTCACTTTGCCCCGCTATTTCACTTTGTCCCATGTTCCCCTACTACTTTGAAGAAGTGCGGATTTTTCCATGAGAGTGGTATAAAATTTTACCAGGACCTGGCCACCACTTTGGCTTGATCGGGCCCTGCGTCTATATCAACAGCATAGACGCGATATTTGATATGGAGCGAGCCGTACTTTTAAAACCCGATCCGTAACCATGTTTGAAAGTAGGAGCGACGCGACGTTCAAGTTCGTTGGACAAGGTGAAATGAGCGTAAAATCGCGCGACATCTTTACTTTCCCGATTAAAAACGCATTTGTTATGCGATATGGAACATGGAAAGTGACGTAATGTAATGGGGCGTCTGATGATTGCTTTCACGAACTCACGTAGCGTCGTTCACTTCTTTGAACATGAAGTTTGGCTTGTTCTTTCACTAGTTTTTAACTGACCCAATAAATTGTGATGTGAAAAAGCCTAACGACTAAGAATAAAATTTTGGTCAAATTTAAAAAAGAAAGAAAGAAAGAGGAAAAAATGACAGGAAATTGAAGCAAGCATTAAAAATTATGCCATAAAACACTGTTGATAGGCTATTTTGTGCGTCAAAAATCATACGTGGAAAATGCGACGATTTAAGAAAAGGTAGTATGTAATAACCTTTTCTTTTTTTAAACAAACTATTCCTTACATTAAAAAAATGTAAGCAGTTGAAAAGTATAAAATAAAATCTTAAGATATCGCAGCCTACGGGGGTAGCCAATTAGGTTCTTAGAGGTCATCAGAGGGCTATAAAAGTTTTCAGGGGAAAGAATGTCAGATAGTGGAAAGGGGGGGGGGGGGGATCCTTAAGTGACTATAATTGTTTAACAACAGGGTTCCTCAGCGCGGATTTTGCTTTTTGCGAAATATTTCACACACAATTCGCTTTTAAGTATATAGAATAACAAAATAACCAATGAGACACTGCTCTTAGTATAAATTGCCAAGCAATTTGGTACAATCGAATGTGCTCGTACATCTCGAGCCATATACTTACTTCATATTAGTCCCAGGTGGGTGTAAATAACTTACTCCGAAATCGTAACAACACAACTATGAGCAGAGGATTAAAAACGATGACGACCCAAATTATAGGTATAATCGCGAAACAAATAAGAATAAAACAAGCCTAAGAAATTTCTAATAAAAAAATTCCCTAATTAATCCTAATACGTAAAATTTCTGGAAACTTTGAGACGTCGGAAAAAAAATCGGGAGGGGGGGGGGGGTCTGGAAAAATAGGAAAAACTGATTATTTGCGAATCAAAATGTAACTAAGAGCTATATTTTCATTGAAAACATGAAAAATGATGATGCCATGAAACATACGTATATGCAATCTATGTTATTATTTTCCCTTTAAATATTAATTTACATAAAACTTCAGTTGTTAAAAAAAAAAGCTATTTTAATTGAAAACACCAAAAGTTACCTAAATTAGTCAAATTATTAGTCAGCCATTAACTGGGGGGGGGGGGGGGCAACATCAGTCAGCCATTTCTTCCCCCATCCAAAGTTCCTGTCCCCCCCCCCCGACCATTCTCAGACAGGACAAAAATCAATTTGAAAGTACATTTTTGCCATAATTATTATCTGGTTCTGCAGATTTGAGCAGTAAGAGGGAGGGGGAGACAGAAAAAGTAAAAATGTTTATTATGTAAACTTGTGCTTAGCATTTTGGACAATTAAAGCGTGTACCTGAAGAAATTGGTATATCCATATTTTTTAGAAAATGTTTTTTTTTTTTCTCTTTTAAGATACTGCAATACTAAGGTAGGTCAACAACCGTAAATGATCAAGAGTTTCAGGACTTTTCTTTTAACAAAACAGTAAAAATTCTGCCGTGGGAAGGTAAAGGGCTGTGTCTGCAGAAATGAGTTGTTGAGGTATTTAAAAGAAAAGCGTTTTGGATTCCATACGAACAACAAGGAAAAGTTGGAATTTTTTGACGCTTTTTTCGTGCTTTATTTTCAGCGGAAACCAAATAAGCAAGCTTGTACGATAAAACTAATGTACAATAGATGACAAAAATGCAAAATTTGCAGATACCACTCTTTACCGTCGCACGGTGGAGTTGTAACTCATGTCTTTTTATAGCGACAAATATATGAAGTCTTCCTATTCTTGTTTTTTGGAAATAACCTACTTTTACAGCATTGAATCTATCGCTTCAATTGTTCTAAAATTAGTTTGCTTTCGCAGATCATGACATATGTATAATCTTTAAACAAATGTGTAGAATTCTTCAACGTTGCTAAAATTATCGTCAAAGAAAGGACCTCGCGAAAGACTCTGGATAACTCCCAAAGGGAATAATTGAAAGTTTACTGCACGTTTAAAACCATAAAATGGGAGGAAAACTAATAGTCAATTCGCAGTTTTATTTATTTATTTTTAACCGACTTCAAAAAGGAGGCGGTTATCAGTTCATACCGTATGTATGTTTTTTTTTTTGTTTGTCCACTCATAGCGTCTTACCTAGTGAACCGATTTTGATGATTCTTTTTTTAATGGATAGGGGATGGCTCAACTTAGGTCCCATTACTTTGTTTGACCATATTTGTTCTTTAGAAAAAAAGTTATGGGCAAAAAAAAGTAAATTTTATGCAATTAAAATGATATTGTAGCGAAGTTCGCACTTTTCATTCGTGGATAACGGTGGCTCAGTGGTAGAATTCTCGCGTCCCACACGAGTGACCCGGGTTCAAATTCCGACTAGGACAAAGTGAATTTCACTAAAATTTTGTTTCTACTGTTTCCCGTATTTTCTCGAATGTTCTATTAATTTCTGTATCTTTCTAAGTCTGAAAAGTTCCAGCACTTTCTCAAGTTGTATATAAGGAGATGTAACGTTCATTCGTGGTTCTGAATAAAGATCTCGAGTTGAGAATAACGAGTATTCGCTTCATTTGGCTTTCACATTGTCTTCGCTATCTTCATCTACGCGACAATATGAAACTCATTGTTATAAAAGTTTGGTGCCATATAACAGTAACATTAATAGTAATTGTAATGATAATTTTGAATAAAGGCTTTTCTAAAGCAATACAGTGATATAGAGCCGAACTTCTTACTAGGTAACTTCTTACTTTTACTGAAATATCTACATTTACACTAAAAAGAATGAAATAAAAAATTTTTGAAAAAACAAAAAATAGAACCGACTTCAAAATTGCTCTAAAAAGTGAAAAATAATTTTATTCTTTAAACACCATCGATAATACTTTTAAACATAATTTTTGAAGTTGGCGCAAAAACAAAAAGTAAAATCCATTGTAACCATGCTTCGTTCATATTTTTATCAAAAAATCATCCAAAGTTAGGAACGAAACAGTTATATCGTTACTCAAATATGCTGTCATCAATGCGTAATGCATGTGGTAGTTAAGAAACTGGACCTGGTAAAATTTATACTTGTAGTTGAGTTATGGCTGTGAATGATTTTATCGATCGTTTTTGCGCCAACTTCAAAAATTATGTTTAAAAGTATTATCGATGGTGTTTAAAGAATAAAATTATTTTTCACTTTTTAGAGCAATTTTGAAGTCGGTTCTATTTTTTGTTTTTTTCAAAAATTTTTTTTAATCAATACACTTTTGTAAACAGTGTTTGAGAAAAATTGAACTATGGGTTTAAATATCTATTCGAAAAGGACCCGTAGTTTTAGCGATCGAATATGAAGCAGTTAAAAATGTAAACTTTTTAACTCCGGAATGTGTTACAAAACGAATGCTCAGGGCGATCCAGAGTTTCAGACGTTTCCAAACCAGCGATTTCTCACCCAAGCCTCCTTAGGGCTACATTAGTGCAAGATAACAATTTGCAAACTAAAAACGAAACAAATAGCGCTTAAAACTGCACGGATTGCGATCATTCTGAAAGATAATTTAATTTTCCAACCCATTCAGCAATCGAGCTCTTTCTCAAGGTCTAGATATCTCATGATTTCAAAACTACAAACGACGCGTAAGCATTCATGTGTTACTGAAACTAACTACTCGTTTCGGGATGAGAGAAGAAAAAACAAGTGCCTTTAACTATCCAAAGTAAAGCTAGCTTGATCCGTAAGTTACGCTTGATCGCGAAAATTTCTGATCTAAAAATACTGTGTTTAAAATACTAAACTATGAGTAAGTCTTGATTCTCCTCACTGTAGCCTGAAATAATCAAACAATCGTTTGTTATAAGTTGTTGACGATTTGTGCTTTACCAGGGCCGGACAAACCAGACGAAGGGGGGGGGGGGGATTTTAAAGGCGGCATTTAAGCTCAAATATCTAAATAAACTTTTCATTGGAAAAAAATTGTATAAAAATACAAAAATACTTCACATTTTCTTTGAGCAATCACGATTGCTTATTGTTCTCACTTGACTGTTTTTGGCGTTTACGCTGATTTTATTTTCCCACCGCCTCCCACTGCCAACACCGCCGTCGACCGGACTCACGATGCTGCTCCTCTAGCGAAAACAGTCTTCAGGTAGCGTCCATATCCTACACACACACGCATGCATACACACACTCACACACACACATACCCACACACCCAAATACACACGCCTGCACACACACATACACGCCTGTACACAGACACAAACACACGCACATACACACACATATATACACACACATATATATACACACATACCCACATACACACACACATGCCTGCACACAGACACAAACACATACGCCTACATACACGCATACCTGCACACACGCAAAAAAAAAAAAAAAAAACACGTGATTGCGAAAAACATAATTTGAATTCAAGATGTCAAAATTCATTTTTTTTTCTTTGTGGCTTGGAAGCCTGAAAAGTGAATGTATCATTATTTAAGTGTATTATTTCAATGCAACACAAGTTTTCTGGCTACTACAGCACAGCCTATTTTAAAAAGAATCCTACTTCGGAGAACCATCAACTGCTTCGTTGTGCTACTGAAAATTTTAACTGTGTTGTTTTTTGCGGTTTCCTAGAAAAATTCATGTCAACTAAGTTCGCCCCCTCTCCCTCCCTCCCCCGATCTCGCTTAAAAAAAAGAACGAAATAAAAAAAAGTTGTCACCCTAATTTGAAAGTTTAATGTGGGCATTTTTCGAATAACCCTTGTTTTGCACTCTTAAGGGGGTCCGGGACACAAAAATCCTCAAATTTTGCATTTTTTTTTTATAATTTGAAAAATTGCTTCGTTTTTTTCTGCTTAAGAGGACGTTTGAATCTTGTTTCTACCTTAAATAGAACGAAAGTTATAGTTATTTTTGTTGCATGCATCTAACGAATGTGTACATAACTTTGAAACTTTAAACGCGTTTTTCTCCATGATGCAATTTTTCCCGATTTCTTGCATTCAAACTCTTATAAGTCAGGAACCGATACAGATAAAGTAATGAAACTTGGAGCATATCTTTTTCAAGCAATTTACTTTAATTTTTATTCGGCGAATTTGAAAAAAAAACGTTTACTGCAAAAATTATGATTTTTTTTTAAAAAAAGTATCTTCGAATTTTTCGAAATTTTTCTTCAAATATTTTTTATTTTTTATTGAATCAATATTTTTAAAATCGCCGAATAAAAATTAAAGCTTAGATATTTGTGCATACTTTTTTGAAAAAAAATTGAAAATTGACCAACAATATTTTGAGTTATAGCAATTTAAAGCAACCCCATTTTTTTTGAAAAAAAAACTAATTAAATTTAAATAAAAAAATATTTTTTTTTTCATATTTATATTATGATTTTGCTTATTAAATAAATGATGAATCAGTTCAAAAAATTTCAAAACTCTAAAGTACATAATAAAAAAATTTTCAAAATGTGTCCCGGACCCCCTTAACTCAAAGAACTTATTGGGAAAGGATTTACCGACACTCCACCCACCTTGCATTCCAATAATCGAGGCACATATCTGAAATGTTCCCACTGTCCCCTTCCCTGAGTAAAAGTATGATTAATCATAACTAACAGAAAAATATAAACAAAACTTCTGTACATGCATCGAGCTTTTATTTATACCGGACTGTTGCCGCGAAATATCGCAAAAGTTTCACAATTAATGGATGTCTTACTATTTTTAGTAAAATTTCTCTACGTCCACTGTTTCCCCGTATCCGCGTCACACAGTTTGGAAATCACTGCCTTGGAAGGCAGATTGAACTTCATGAGTTCCAACAGAAGCTATGTTCAATTTTTATACCACTTATTTGAAATCAAAGATATCCGTAAAAATGTGCTAATCAAAAAGATTCGGAAATAATCTTGACTATTGACAAACATGAGATGGTGTCCGTTTCGGCCTTATTAGGCTGAAAGCAAAATCCACTTTAAGAATTATTACTACTTTTATCCCTAGATGAGGCACCAAATCTTGTAATTGGAAAAATAACTTCGCTGTACAGTAAAACCTGTAAAGTTGACTACCCTTGTAAGTTGACCACCTGTCTAAGTTAACCGCTATTCTCAGGCACAGAATTAGATCTATATCATATAATTCAACTTCTATAAGTTGACCACCTGTTTAAGTTGACCACCAATGTAGTGCACCGCAAGTGGTCAACTTATACAGGTTTCACTGTATTTGCTAATAAATAAGGAAAGTAGAAAGGAGTTTTTCAAAATTAAAATTAATACATTTTCTCACGCTCCATAATTCTTCAAGATAGGTAAAATAGTTTAGCAACGTTGACTACATTAGCTGAACAAATCGATTTCAAAATGTTAATCAAATAGTAGAATTATAAACCAGGAAATAAATACCCTTTTAGATTTTTTGTTTAGAACAGGATTCATCTTGACACAACTTTCGTACTGAATTCTAACCCTTTTGTCCTGGTATTAATAATCATTTTTTACTAATTATTTCTTTGTCTCGTCTAATTTCTTTCTAACCCAGAACGTTGCGAAGAAGCTTTACTTTTTGAAACTATGAGTTACCTGCTATCGAAACAAGTTCATTCTGTTCGTAATAGCTTTTTCTTTGAGATAAATTATTAATTAATTCTCCAGAAAATTAGTTTTCCTCCTCCAAAATCATGTGTTTTTCTTCAAAATGGAAAACTTCCTGCTTGTGGGTAAGTTTGTATTGCAACAATTGTAACCCTTCTATGAAGCACTTTGCATAGCAGAAAAGTATGATTTTTTTTTTTTTTTTTTTGAATTCAGAGATTGGATTGACTGTTGAATTTCAGAATCTACCGCCCAATTTGTTTTCCACCAAAACTGCATTTTTATAGACTTGATAAAGAAGACAAACTATAACTGCAAATCCTTATAAGAAGAGAATGACCTATCAAATCCAGTGAAAAAAAATCAGTTCACTATTGTACTAAATATACATATACATATATATATTTTTTTTTGTTAAAAAATGTTTGACGCTTACATTTCTGTGGCTCTTAATTAAATAATCTTAATAAAAGAAAATCACGGATGTTCATATATTGTATTTTAAGATTGTATTTTCTATTCAAATTTTACAGAAAAAATACTTTCCGTAACTTTATTCCAATTGTTCATTTATTAATATTATTTAAAAATTTTACAACAACGAAAGTTATCCCTTTTTCTTCGTTTGTTGCATCACTAAAATAAAATTGGCGGCTCGATTTCTGAAAAACTGAAGGAGAATGTAGCATTCCTCCATACACCCCCCTTTGCGACGGCCCTACGCGGATGTAAGCATTGGTAGCCATTATAATAAGAACTGTTTAAATAATGATAGCTTTTACTGTTAAGCTGTAATTATGGAACTGGCTTTTACACAATAAATTTTATTTATTTTTTTTGTTTTATCAGGCGTGTCAATTCGGCGCCACCTAGACACCCACCGCCTGCGTGATTTGTTAGTCATCCGAAGACGAACGAGGCAACAGAAGAGGGGGGGGGGGGCATACAGAAAGAAATAAAACCTTGCAGCTTATTCATTTCCCTTTTTCCTTTCCGCTTTTTTTTTTTTTTTTTTGACGATTTGGTACTTTATTGCTATGAAAAATGCATTTCAATGTCAAGCCGAAAAAAATTATGTTACACGGTGCTGCCAAAGCCCCCAGATTTTGGGTTTTCAATAAGGAACTTGAGTTCTTGGGATTTTGTTTCAAAGTCTTGGGTTTCGGGCTTCATTGATAAAAACGATACATTTGTTAAATATTTTACAGATAAAACATAAAATTTGAACAAAAATATCAATTTTTGGCTTAGAAATTTAGAACGAAAGTTTCTTATATGGGTCATTTTCCAGAAAAAATATAACTTTTGAACGCGAATATTTTTCAGTTTCGAAACCTTTTGTTTTCTTTATTTTTCATTCTTACATGAAAGTGTTACCTACTAGAAGTAACCATAAACAATGCCCCAGCTAAGTTTCAATTATTTTATTCATAAATAAATTTAAAAATAAAAAATAAAATAATGCCTTGCTCACGGAAATAAAAAAAAAAGAAAAAAAAAACTCTTAACGTTTGAAAATCGAGGTCAATTTAATATCAAAGTAGAAATTTTGTTAATTGTGCAAACAATGAGCCATTTTAATGATTAGTGGGAATCTATATTAAGCTCTCCGTCTTAATTAGTAGTTTTCCGTTTAGTTGAAATGTGTGTTAAAAAATAGTATTTAGTGAATTTGAGAATATACTGGCAAATTATAATTTTGGTAGAATGCCTATTATTGATGTATTTCTCCTCCATCAGTTATTTTCACCCTCAGAAATAACGACATTGATAAGGTCTGTCACGGAGGTGAGATTCACGAACGTGACGAATGTTCCATTAATATAAGCCTAATGGAAACATTTTTCCGGGAAAAATTTCTTTTTCTTCGTTGCTACAATCTGCACATGTTAAGAATATGAAAACTTGTTCACTTCTTTTTTTTTTACATCAATGTACATCCCTGTAATTCATGTTCACGGAGGTGAAAAGTCACAATAGTTTTGAACACACTTAGTTTTTAAAGCAAAATCCATCTTCTTCTTTTTCGAGAAAAAAAATCACAACACCTTTATGGCTGAAAATAAAAAGGGGGGCTCCCTTGTACCATGGAAAATAAAATTTGATGTCATTACTTCCGCGTGTTAATGAGGAATGGCATTTTGTGTTTAGGTAACGGAGGTGAGAATTTATCGTGTGACATAATTCTTTATCCTACTAAAACAAACTAAAACACAATATTAAAAAAATATACTTAAACAGTTGTATTTGAGACACTTGTGAAAGGAATAATAAATAAATAAGTATATAGTACTTTTAATTAAACAAGTTATTAAGCAACATAAACAGTCACACAAGGTGTGTGACATGCCACGGAGTTGAGAATTCACATGTTGTGAACCAAAAATGTACTAAAATAAACATTATTATTAGAAAATTGTTGTCAGGTTTAAATAGATATATGTTTGATAAAATAAAAAAGCATTGTTGAATTGCTCCTTAAAGTTTCTTCTGTTAAAGGCGTGTGACAGAAAAGTTACACACTTTTTGAAGAATGACCCATATGCACTTGATTTGACTACTGTCCTCTCGTTATGAGAATATATAATTGTATCAAAACAGTAATAAAACCCCTTTTTTCTTTCAGCAGACAATGTTTACACCTTTTATTTTAAGAAATAGTTCCAAAAAAAGAAAAAAAATCATTGAGCCAATCAGTTTTATTTAGTATTTATTCCATTTTTTTACGACATCGCTTTTAAGATTAATAATCGATCATCTACAGTAGTAGCGAAAGCAAAAAAAAAAAAAAAAAAGTGAATAAATACTATTAAAAATAATTACTAGCTGACCCTTGTGAAGCACTTGTGCTCGATAGAAGGAATTTCAAAACCCTGTTTTTTAAGTTCTTTTTTTCCTTTGTAGAATAGCAAAAATGTAACTTGTTTGACTGTTTTTTGCTGATAGCCGTGAAAAAAATCTTTAAATTGATGTCTTACTTTTGAAGTTTGATGATGTATCAAGCAAGATTTACAACCCTTCTAACAAATTAATAAAAATCAAAAATTAAAAAAAAAAAAATCTAAAGATTCAAAAAATATTGAGATCATCAGCTGCATGAAACCAAATATAAAAATAGTAAAAATTATCGACATGATCATCAGAACTTTTGAGTAAATTAAAGAATAATGAAAAGAAGCATATCTGACTTGAGGTAGTTTTACAAACTTTTATTATTTTTCTTTGGGTTTGATCTCGAGGCTTCGCTGGTTTGTAGCAGTTAAATAGTTTTAGAATGTGTATAAAGTTTTTTTTTTTTTGGGGGGGGGGGGGGATAAAAAAATATTTCGTGTCAAAGTGAAAAGAAATATTAGGAAGGAAAACTTCAGAGGCTTGGTGGTAAAAATTTCCCTGATATTTTGCGAAATGTTTAAAATACCCTGTTAATTCCCGGATTTTTTCCAGAAATTAAAATTTCCTTGAGAGTTCTCTGATTTCCAGGTTTTCTAGGTTGTAGTTAGACACTGAAAAATATTTTAAACTAAGTTTTACTGTGATTCACCATGCTAAAATTAATGTCTTGTTTCCTGATTTTAACAACTACAGACCTCAAACTCAAAATCCTGCAATGAGTTTAGATTAGAAATTTGGATCAAATTCTGCTGAAGAAAATGATTGTTGGGCTAAATGCCTTTATTTTTGGTTCTTGAAGGATTTCACCAATATTGTTTAAAAAAAAAAACATTTTGTGACTTACCTTTTGCCATTCCGGGAGAAAAACCTTGCGCGGGGAATCCCATCCACCTGCCACCGACACTCAAATGTCCGAGTTTGAATCGGAAGTGTTCGGAAAGACATGTGGCACGCTATGATTGGTTGCCGTCATTCGGCAGACGTCGGTAAACTTCCGAAAGAGCACGTGTCGATGACGTGATGAAATCATGTTGAGGTGTTAAGTGCTGAATGCCAAATTAAATAAGAACTGTGCAACCTGCAAGCTGTGTGATTGCCGAGTTGTGTTGTTCTGGCAATATGCAAATCATGTAACGTCACATTGTTTCGGGAAAGGCCGAATCTGGCTATAAATACGCAGACCGGCCGTAGCTCGATCGCTACTTTTCTTCTACTCGTCTTCTCGTCTTGTGTTGTTTGTGTTTTGTGAACGTGTTCGTCAAATGTCATCATAAATTTTCGCTACTGGCCTCTCAGGTGAGGTCTGGTCTTTCCTGAAAAAGCACTGCTGATGTCTTAAGTTTGGAAAGCGCGTGTGGTGATGACGTCTATCAAAGTGAAAAGTTATAATTTTCCCTGATGTGGGTCATTTGTTCTCCGGTGAAAGAAGATCGTGTCCATCTATGGTATGCCTTTTCCCTGATGTGGTGAACTGTTGCTCACGCGGTACGAACTGACCAGCCTGCAATTCTGGTGGAAATTGCGATGCCGTCCATCGACCGGTGAGGTGTCACCATGGAACATCAACAGGACTTTTGATCCATGCATGGACTTATTGTAAGATCTCTTTTTTTAATTTTTCTTCGGGGAACAAATCATTGTGTTGTAATCATTTTTCCAATATGTGTCAAATAAATGTTTTTCAGTGTAAAGAATGATTCATGTTTTATTTTCTTCGGGCAGACCACTACCTCAAATTTTTAGTTGGAAATGAGCAGGGGCGGACTGGCTCTAAACTTTTAATGTGGAAAAAAATTCATGCCGGCCCCATCCAAAAAAGTTTGGATGTAGTTTTCCAAACCTAAAAAGTTTCTAGTGTGTTTTTTCAACAAAAAAAAAAAAAAAAAAAAAAAAAAAAAAAAAATCCTCCCCCCCCCCCCCAGCACCCCCTCACCTCTCTCCCCCCGCTGAAATACCAAGATTTTTTTTTTTCAGAAATCCTAATTCAACATTTTATTTCAAGCAAACTAGTGAGCAGATTGATTTAAACCAAGCGTACAGCAAACGTCCATAATATACAGATGATATTTCAAGGATCAAACTTTCTAAAAAATATTTGCAAGCTTAAATTGCTCTACGCAATAAAAAAACCACTGTGAAAACTGTGTGGCTTCTTTGAAAATCCGCATTTAAGAGTATTTCGTCTATGTAAAAGTGAATAAAAATCTTATTTAAAACAAAACGTTTTACATTTGAGGCAGTGAGAAGTAAAGGGGTGTAAGTAGACATTTTCAAGTTTTGAGTAAAACTCGTATAAAGATCACATCCTAGGTAGGCTTTCATTGAATTTTTTTTCTAAATCATGCTATACAGCGGCACCTACCAGGGCTGCTAATAGTACTATCTCTTTCCCCAAGACAGAGAAGGGGTCCACCTACCTTTTTGTACTGGTTATCTCCAAATTTTTAATTTTGCCTCTTGCATCCCTTTGCTTCTCACTGGGAACCGGACATAACGTCCAGATACAAAACGTCCATGGATATAACGTCCAGGTCCAAAACGTCCGAGGGACAAAACATCCGTTATGTCCGGCATTCGCTTCTCACTACCTCATATGGCCATGAGCGGTACTATTTACCCTTTAGAAAAAACTCTTTTTTTTTAAAGTCTTTTCTTAAAATTGTATTGTACGTATTCAAACTAATGAAAAATTTCATGTAAACCAAACGTAATACATCAGTTCCGAATGAATACATCCCAGATCATGAGACAGTGAGAACTGATCGGAAATATCGGATAAGCCCGAATTACTCTACGAAAGAAAAAAGAGTTTCACTCGAAAAAGTCGCCATTTGTCTCAGTGAGAAAACTGATTTTCAAAGGTATCTCTCAAAATGTTATCTAGTAAATGAAATTTATTTGTAAGGTTCTAGAACTAAATTGAAAATCATGGGATATACACTTGGGGTGGGGGGATTGCGGTCTCCTCCCCGGGCCCTTGGTTTTAAAGTAGATTTACATTGCCAATAATTTTAATACGGTAGTTTATATGCATATAAAGATGGTTATGACCAAACTCCCCTCCCATCCCCACAGAAGGCAAGTTCTGGCCGCGCTTGTACTTTATGGTATATGTATGGCCTATGCTACATATTAACTTGTCTTTAATAATAATATTCCACTGACTCTCAACGTTTTCAAGTAAGAACAATTTATTTATCAGCTTCCAAGATTTAAAGTGAAAACGGAGAAATGTATTGGGAAAAGCAATGAGATGTGCGTATTCTTTTTCGCAAGTAAATATGTTCAACTAGAGTTTAACCTTACACTTTATTAATCTGTTTTAAGAATTCATTAAGATTGTTTATATGAAACATAAAACACCAACTTAATATAGGAAATTATGATTGGTTACTGTAGCGTAAACCCTTTCTCACTTTCTCTCTCTCTCTCTGTTTTTTTTTTTTCTTTCTTTAACTAATTTGTTTATTTAACAGCAAAACTGAAATTTACTTCAGGAATGTTACTACGTCATAAAATTTAAAGTAAATGTAAAAACAATTCATGAATTAAATAGATGTATCTAAAAATGTAAGACATTTTCTCTTTGAAAATCAAAACAAATCACATAAAAGCTTATGGATAACTTTCAATATGAATTACAAATTCTATAGCATAATTGCTGATTGTCAACTGAAATTTTAAGTTGATATTCATTTTGAAATTAACAAAAGTCCTCAAGAGAACGTTATGAAAAGGATATTTTGCTTTTTATTTCTAATCAAGTGAAATATCCAGTATATTTTAAATCAGTGGTTTCCAACCTGAAGCGATTATCCCCAAAAGGTTGATTTGGTTACTTCAGGGGGCAATGAACATTCAAAACAAAAATTTAAATGATAATAATAATAATAAACATAAGTAATAAACATAAATCATTATATTTTTTCAATTTTTAAATTCTAATAATTTTTGTTTATTAATAATAATAAACATAAATCATAAGAATTTAAAAATTGAAACAAAACAGCAGATATTGAAAGTGAAAACGTATGCAAAATCGATGGTCCAGAGTTTAGACAAAAAATCATGAGTTTAAAAAAGAAATGAATTAAATTCAGGAGGGCCATGCACATCCTCATATCTTGGACAAGCATACGAGTTGTATTCAGGGCAGGTTCTGGACACCGGAACAAACCATTCTCTCTCTTCTTTTTTTTTTCTTCAAGTTTAAACTGCCAAAGTTTTTTATTCTTCCAAATCCTAAATTTTATGCCAAAAAAAGGGGGGGGGGGGGGGAAAAAGAATAATGTTCTGCTGTCTTTGAAAAGTACATTAATAATCTTAGTTTATTATCTCCCTTCAAAAATTAATTACTCTTGAAAAAAAACATAAAAAATTTGTGTAACAATAAGTGGATCAAATTGGTACAGTATTTAGGCTTTAAATTAAAATTAAGTACAGTAAAATCTGTAAAGTTGACCACCCTTGTAAGTTGACCTCTTGTCTATGTTGACCTATTTTGTCAGGAATGGAATTAGTCCTATCTTATAAAATAAAGGAAAACCTCTAACTTGACCACCTGTCTATCTTGACCACTAATGTACGCCAAATTTGGTTTGGAGTATTGTAAAAAACCCTTTGTAAGCTTACCACTTGGTTTATTTTTTAAAACTTTCTTCAGTAAATTATTTTATTTTATTATTTATTAATTTATTATTATTGTATTATTATTATTATTTGATAGCTTTCTAAGAATGTTTTTAATGCTTCGATGACGGACTAGCATTTTACTAACTAAACAGCAGCATAAAGCTTATGCTGCTCTTTATTCTCCAACCTTATTTTTCTTTTGTTGTTCTATTTGAGATAGTTTTTTGTACTTTGTTCAGTAAAAATAGGTGTCAGTAGGAAAGTACAAAGTGTTTTCTTTGAGTTGCAATAGGTTGTGGCAATACTGGAATTGTGCTAAGGCCCGGGGCTGTACATTTTGGGCCCTCTGCAACAAAATGGGTAGGGCATCTCCCTAGTGACCAGCAGTGTTTATTTGTAAAGTTAATAAGTCTTAATGCTGGTTTTTCTTTCTTTTTTTCTTGAATTTCTAGGGCCGTTAGCCCCCTTGAGGAAGTGAGCCCCCCGCACAGCGGGTACGCAGATATGAGCTTGCTAAAGAGCCAGTCTGGCTTATTTCGGGTGCAAGGGATTAAGATATAGGACATTTTAATTTTGCCTTTATGAACTGAGAGAGTCGAGCTTGTTGCTCTTTGTGCTATAAGTGTTACATAAAAAGGCTTCAAAAAGAAAGTTAGTTGAACTTGAAATTAATAAAAATTATGAAATATTAAAATGAATTGAAAAAGGAGAAAGCCAAAGAAAATTAGCTGGCACATATGGAATTTCTAAAACTACGGTGTCTAATATAGTTTAAAACAAGGAAAAAATAACAAAACTATTTGAATAGTATTTTTAATTATGGTTTCACTTTCAATAATGTTTAACAATGAAAGTTAGTTGAACAGAAAGAGTAATAAGGGTGAATTCCTCGAAAAATGAATACACGGTGCGAGAAATGACAAAAAAATATTTCAAAAAATCATTACTGCCCTTTATAAGTTGACCACCGGTCTAAGTTGACCACCAAAGTACTGCACCACGAGTGGTCAACTTACACAGGTTTCACTGTATGCAAAAAATACTAATATCGATTTTACGTTAATCTAAAATTTTGCTTTTTTCAAGAAAAAAGGTAAGGGGGCGATGGATAAAAAAATGTTGGAAATCACTGTTTTAAATATTTATACTGTTTGTACTTTTTGTGAATTTTATCTTTGTTAAACGAAAATAGATGAAGTGGACGGTGATATACAAAAATGAGTTATCCAACAAAAATTTTCAAAAAAAATAATGAGTTATTCACATATGTTGGCAGATAAACTGATACACTACGGGGATACAAAGACAATTTAAGCCAAATTCTGAATTAATATGTCATCTATGAAGTTCAGCTTAGAACTCAATTTACTCAAAAGTACTGCTTGGTGGGGTTGACTCATTTTTGTGTAACACCGTCAATTTGTTATAATTATAACCGATAGTTCAAGTTCTTATTATTTAAAGTGCTGATGACAAAAAATAAATAAATAAATAAATAAATAAATAAATAAAAAATACATGATGATTAAAAATATTAAACCTACCTAAAAAAGATTCTTGTCACCGTTGGATTTAAAACACATGCAATCCCATTGAGTAGTCAACACGGTGTATAACAAATTGAGTCGTTTTTTTCCTCGGAGACGAAATTGAGGAGATCTCAAAATTATCTAATTGGTTGAGAAAGTCATGGATCTATCTATTGCAAAGTGCTGGGAAACATAACAAAAAAACGAAGGATGAAAATGAAAAAGAAAAAAAAAAAGCTTTTTAGCAGACGTTTTGCTCCTATACATTCTATTCTTAGGATGGCGCCTTTCTCTTATTTCATTAGAAAAAGGTTTAATGTAATCTTTTCCCAGACATAGACCGGGATCTGAAGGGGGTTGAGCATGCATGGAAAGGCTGACGCAATATTATTTCTGATTATTGTTACAGGCACGATGGTGACTATGAAACCACATGTCGTCGCCCCCCTGGGTGGTCGACAACCCAGGGGGAGGGGGTAAAGCAGTGGGGGGAGTCGTTTGCTAAAACACTCGTAACTCGCGAACTATTTGAGATAAAACACTGAAAAAAAAGGCAATCGACGCAACAAAACAAGGGCTTCATAAAAAGCTAAATATGATTATGGACCTATCTTTGTTGGTTTCTGAGTAAAAATGCCCATTTTTCGCAAACAAGCAAAATTTTTGAATGAAATGCGCAAAACAAACTTTTTTTGACCAAAATAAATTCCAAATCAAAATTGTTTGATTTTTTTTCAAATGAAGCCTAAATATCATTATTCAGTTTGTTAAAAATAATTAAAGTACTGTTAAACGCGTTGAAAAACAAAATGACAGTAGCAAGCTCGAACACGATTTGCATTATAGTTCAGGATCTGAAGAGGTATTTTGAGCATGCATGGAAGACCTGACGCAAAATTATTTCTGATTAATGTCTCAGGCACTATAGTGAATATGAAGCCACATGTCTTCGCCCCCCTGGATGGTCGACAACCCCGGGGGAGGGGGGGAAAGCAGTGGGGAGAGCCGTTTGCTAAAACACTCATAACTCGCGAACTATTTGAAATAAAACACTGAAAAAAGTGGCAATCGACGCAACAAAACAAGGGCTTCATAAAAGCTAAATATGACTATGATCATATCTTTGTTAATTTCTGAGTAAAATTCTATTTTTCGCAAACAAGCAAAAAATTTGAATAAAATACGCATTTTTTTTCCAAATTATCAAAATTATTTAACTGTTTACGAAACCAATAAAATCTGAAATATCATTATCCAGTTTGTTTAAAATTACTTAAATATTATCAAAGCGTTGAAAAGTGAAATAAAAGCAAGCTCAAAAAGCATTTGAGGTAATTCACAAAAGGAAAAAAAAAACCAAGTTTGCGGGATGTACCTTGAAGACTCGACATAAACCAAAGTAAATTTTGTGGCTCTCCTGTTTTGCCGGTTTTATTCGTATTATTATCAAAACAATGTCCCAGTTAAGTAATTACTTAATCTTTAACGCATTATAGCTGCTTAGTATGGGTCACAATGGCACTTTTTAAAAAATTAAAACATGCAAGTTTGCAAGTACGAAGTAATTACGGAAGGATAAATGATCAGGATAACCCTTTTGCAGATTTTACACCTGAGTTATGAAACATAGTGAGCGAGGCTATTGCCACATAAGCAGCATCAAAATTTCAGTGGAACGTTACAGAAAATGTGAATAGTCTCTTATCCAGAGAAGTCCTGCAATGGCAATGTCTTCAATAGCGACTGCAAAACAGCAAAAGAAAACCAAAAAAACATTTAACCTAGGAAACGTTAGCTCAAAAGTGATGTTAGTACATCTAAAAATCATCCCCATACAATAAGCCCAATGCTAGGTTAGGTTCATCAGAATGGTTCACTAAAGCAAAGCGCGAGGTCCGATTTCGTGAATGTAATTGAAAATGATACTTCTTGCAGCAAAACTCTGGAAGAAGCACCCTATTTTAAGAACAAAGTTCAAATTATCGATAGAATGAATGACTTTGGTTCATAATGTCCCAAACACTACTTTCAAATGTAGCAAAGATTTTACAGGTCTCCAAATAAAAAATAATAAAATTTTCTCTCCAATTGTCAAACTACACGAGTGGACCTTAAACACGATCGGTACATCTCACTGTCGTTTTCATAACTTGAAAACCAGAAGTTCCGGAAAAGTAAATTACAATAATTTCTTGTCATTTCCATCAGAAATAAATATAATATCAGCTCTTTACCATGCTCCTACCAATTCTTTCCAACATATGCTAAGAAGTATTGCTCAATACTGTACTATTGAATGAATTCCCCTGTACCTTAGCAGTGCCTTTAGATGTAACCAAGTTTGGGTTTCACTTGAATGAAAATAAATCAATAAAGCTCCACACCTTATGATGCAGCCAGTGTTACCAGATAGTTTAATTCCACCCTGCGCAGGCAAAAGCTGTAAATAATCTTGTATTTGTTTTATTAATAATTCATCTTGCTGTAAATACTGTGCTTTTAAGACTAAAGCAAAAACCCATTAAACTACAAAATACTCGGAAGAGAACGATTCAATAGAACAATTACAAGTCAACAAAAAAGAGTATGATCCATCTTTCAGAATTTCTGATATATTAATGCTTCATGTATGCATATTGATATTCTACAATTATGTTTTTAATACGCATCATTTACTAATTTTATTTAATTAGTTTTTTAGAACTCTAGTGTATAATTTTATATTTATATTCGTTTTCATAAAAGCTCAAGCTTCTCATTTTTTATATTTATTTAGTACATATTATTTCTTGTATCATTGTTCTTTGTTGAGTAAATTATAAAAAGCAATATCCGCAAAACAATACCCGCAATATTCTTTTGTGCAAATTGAAAACACAAATTAACAGAAATAACTTAGAATTATATTTGAATTGAAACTACTCTGGGCCTGGTTCCCTAGTTCCTCTCAAATTTAAGCAGTATATAACAAAATTAAAGTCATAGTTAAATACTTTGCAATTAGAATAAGTTTGTAAACTTAAGAATGAATAGTTCGTCATAAGGATAATAAGGCTATTTTTTTCTCCTTAGCATACTGCCGTTTTATTCAATGCGCTAACTTAGGCAAGTGCTTACATTTTCTATTTCGCTTTTTAACTCTCACGTTGGTAATAATTAAGTAGTTTTAAACAAACTGAATAATGAAATTTCAGGTTCTATTGATTCCCTAAAGGGTTAAATAATTTAAAAAAAGAACTTATCTTTAAAAGAAAAGTTTTTCGTATTTTATTCAAAATTTTTGCATGGCTGCTAAAAAAGGAATTTTAATTAAAAACTAACAAAGATAAGACCATAAACATATTTAGGTTTTTCAAGCCATTGTTCTGTTGCATCATTTGCCACTTTTTTCAGTGTTTTATTTCAAATAGTTCGCGAGTTATGAGTGTTTTAGCAAACGGTTCCCCCCACTGCTTTCCCCCCTCCCCCGGGATTGTCGACCATCCAGGGGAGCGAAGACATGTGGTTTCATATTCACTATAGTGCCTGTGACATTAATCAGAAATAATTTTGCGTCAGGCCTTCCATGCATGCTCAAAATACCCCTTCAGATTCTGAACTATAATGCAAATCGTGTTCGAGCTTGCTACTGTCATTTTGTTTTTCAACGCGTTAACAGTACTTAAATGATTTTAACAAACTGAATAATGATATTTTGGACTTCATTTGAAAAACAAAATCTAACAATTTTGATTTGGAATTTATTTTGGTCAAAAAAAGTTTGTTTTGCGCATTTTATTCAAAAATTTTGCTTGTTGGCGAAAAATGGAATTTTACTCAGAAACCAACAAAGATAGGTCCATAATTATATTTAGCTTTTATAAAGCCCTTGTTTTGTTGCGTCGATGGCCACTTTTTTCAGTGTTTTTATCTCAAATAGTTCGCGAGTTATGAGTGTTTTAAAAAACGGCTCCCCCACTGCTTTCCCCCCTCCCCCGGGGTTGTCGACCACCCAGGGGGGCGACGACATATGGTTTCATAATCACCATCGTGCCTGTAACAATAATCAGAAATAATATTGCGTCAGCCTTTCCATGTATGCTCAACCCCCTTCAGATCCTGGACTAGACAGTCTCAGATCCTCTCTGATGGCCACAAAAAAAGATCCCCACCCCCAATAAAACTCCTTACCAGAATTCCAGGAAACATCAATCCCGAACAGATACGAGAGACACCCATGGACCCTGAAGGCTTCGCTTCGGACGAAGACCACCCAACAAAGACATTGTTTCGTTTTCCCTACGTAACAAGATACGGTAATAGTTATAGGCAAGAACAGACTAACGTCCTGAGAGTGACCGTTGAAAAAGGAGCGGCCGTCCTCCTCTCCCTCCTCCCCCCCCAAACAAAAAGAGCAGTTCTGGCTGATGCAGCCCTCGACACAAGAACGGCCGGCCTAGCTAAGAACTTCTTTTTTTAAATAAAATTGAGGAAAATGGTACGCACACATTGAATGCACAGAAAACGGCCCCAGTTAAGGACGGCCCATGTGGAATTTTCCACATTTCACACGTGGCCAGTCCGCCCCTGGAAATGAGTTGCCTAATTTTCAGCTTAGCTGTAGGCCATTAATCCCAAATTATATCCAACAGGTGGTAGCAGAGTCGTGTGGTTGACCTGCCCGGAGAAAATTGAATCATTTTTTATTATGGAGAAAGATTATAGAAACGTTGAGAAGTTGGGCTCCCATAATTGGGCTACCTGGTCCAAAGATATAAAAATGGTGCTCATAGAAAGGGATTTATGGGAGATTACCCAAAAGAAACCAGAAGGGGAGTTAACTAGTGCTGACAGAAAAAGATGTGGCCAAGCTTTAGCCATCATCTATTTAAACTTGGAGAAAAAGACATAAAAAGGTTAATTGATAATTTGGAAGATCCTAGTGAAGCTTGGAAAGCCCTTAAGGCAAATTTTGAACCCCCATCTTTGGCCAGAGTAGCCGCACTATGGGAATCCTACTTCTCTTGCAAAATGCAAGAAGGTGAAACGGTGGGATTATTCGCTGCAAGGTTGGGGGGAATTTTTAACCAATTAGTCGAAAATGGATATATTATGGAAGAAAAACTCAGAACTTTTCAATTGATACGGCATTTACCTCCAAATTTCAGCAGTATTGTTCAAGCCATCTACAGATGGGAAGGAGAGAGATTTACTTTCTCGAAAGTAAAAGACGAACTACTGGCTGAGGAAGGTAGGATTAGGTATTTGGCCGAAGAGCCTAATGTAGAAAATTCGGCAATGTTTTCAAAAAACCGGAAACTCCGGAATGGCAAATGGTAGGAGTAAATTTTTTGCTAAAAATAAAGTTTGTTACATTTGCAAAAAGAAAGGGCATATTGCGTCGAAGTGTTGGAGCCGTAACAAAGTAAAACAGGATAAGAATTTTAAATTTCAAGCCAAAGAAGACCCTCAGGCAGGAATGTTTTGTTCAGTAAATGAAAACGAAATTTCTGCAAACACTACCTACCCAAAATGTGAGGATACATGGCTATTGGATAGCGGCAGCACATCTCATTTTTGTCGAGATAGATCATTATTTGCCGAGCTAGAGCCTGTACAAAACACACAAATGGAGGTAGCTGTAGGAAATGTGAAGAGCCAAGTAGAGGGCATTGGGAAAGTGATTTTTAAAATTGAATCAGATGGAAGGTTAGTTACCATCACCCTGAATAACGTTTTCTATGCTCCAACACTGCGACGCAACCTAATTTCTGGTTCTTGTATAGACAGACATGGCTATAAGCTCAAATGGTTGCCCGGAAAGATCTGTGTTTTTAATCAAGAGAATGTTAAACTATTTACAGCAAATTTAATAAATAAACTTTATCATGTTAAACCAAATTTCTATATTGATTGTGAAAATGTTAATTATACCAAAGTTTTTAAGACCAAGGACCCGTCTGAAGGGGCCAATATGGTCAGTGTTGATATGGAAAAATGGCATAGGAGATTTTGCCATATAAATATGGAAAGTGTCACCAAAAGGAGTAAACTTGGTGCAGTCCAAGGACTAGAGATTAACAAGGGGCAAAAACCCAATTGTGACCCTTGTCAATTGGGAAAAATGAGGAAGTGCTCGTTTAAATCTATGCCAGAAAGGCGTACTAATTCTGCACTTCAATTGCTCTACATGGACCTGATGGGACCCCTTCAGACCGAGTCCTTGGGGGGAAAGAAATATATTTTTATAATCATAGATGATTTCTCAAGAAAGTCATATGTTTTCTTTTTAAGAACAAAAAATGAGGCATTTAATGTTTTTGTAAATTTTCAAAAAAGGACTGAAAGATTCCTGAACTCAAAAATTTTGGCTATCCGTTCCGATAATGGAACAGAATTTGTTAACAAAGATTTTGAAAACTATCTCACCAATCAGGGAATAAAGATAGAGCGGACCAATTCCTACACCCCGCAAATGAACGGGGTAGTAGAAAGATATAATTTAACCATAATGAATGGTGTGAGGTCTATGCTCAAGGATTCTGGATTGGGGGATGAGTTTTGGGCTGAAGCCGCTCTTTGTTTCAACTATGTAAGGAATCGGACGGTAATAGGAAATATGGACAAGACCCCTTTTGAGCTGTTTTCTGGGCGTAAACCTTCAGTGAGGCACCTACGTATTTTTGGATGTACTGCCTATGTAGGTCAGCCTAAGTCTAAACTAAAAAAGTTAGATATGAGGGCTACCAAGGGGATCATGGTCGGATACGCCTTACGTACCAAAGGGTAAATAATCTGGGATCCTGAAACCAGAACAGTCACAAAAACTATTAACGTAAAGTTCAATGAAAATGAGAAATGGGGGGAATTAAAAGTCCAAAATAAGAATGAGAGAAAATTTAACTTTATCAGGCCTATAAGTGAAGTTCAACTTGAACAGGAAATCCAGGAGAGTGTTGAGCAAACTCCCTGTGAAAAGATTAAATGGGTTAGAGAAGCCAAAAAGAGAAAGACCGGGGACAGGACTGATATTTATTATACAATTGCTGGTAAAAATAAAGTAAGATTAAATTCATTAAAACAGGTTCTAAAATATTGTAGTAAAAATAAAATAGAGTATAAACCAAAACTTTTTGACTTTTCATCTAAAAATCCAACAGTAGGGGAAATCTGTGACGACAGTGAAAGTTCGGGAGAAAGTGAAGAAGCAAGTTTGGTAGAAGTTTTTATACCGAATTCGTATAGGCAATGTATGGCCACCCCCGAGGTGGACAACTGGAAACTGGCCATGGAGTCTGAATTAGATGTCATTAACCAAAGAGAGATGTGGGACCTTGTACCCCCACCAGAGGGGAAACCAATTTTGGGAAACAGGTGGGTCTACGACCTCAAGGTAAATGACAAGGGTGAAATTGTAAGATACAAGGCCAGATTAGTTGTAAGGGGGGACCGTCAGTCAATTGAGTCATATTCTGAAGTTTTCAGTCCAGTAATTGAGTTTTCACTTGTAAGAGTTTTCTTTTCTATTTTTATATGTCTTTTAAAATGGTGTCACTCACAAATTGATGTAAAAAATGCTTACCTGTATGCTGATTTAGAGGAACAAATCTACATGAGACAACCAGAGGGTTTTGTCAGTAAAAGCCACCCTAATTTTGTCTGTAAATTGAAGAAGTCTCTCTATGGACTACACCAGTCCGGAAGAAACTGGTTCTTAGAAATAGACAGTGTTCTTCGTGGTTTTGGTTTTCAAAAATTAAAAGGATGTAATTGTGTATACCATAGAGACAAAAATACTTTTCTTCTTATTTATGTAGATGATATAATAATTCTAGCAAAAAATGAAAATTTAATTAAAAAGGTAATTAATGAAATTAAAAGTATGTATGATATTAAAGAAATGGGGAAAACCAGAAAGCTCCTGGGGATTGAATTTGTGGAAGATAAAAATAATCTTTTTATTCACCAAAGCTCTTACATTTCGAAGGTCTTGGGGTTATTCTCTGATTACTATGTGCCAAATTCAACCCTCCCAATCTCAAAGGGTACAGTTTTGTCGAAGGACGACTGCCCGAAAACTGAGGAAGAAAAAAGGGAAGCAGAAAAGCTTCCATACAGAAATTTGTTGGGTTGTATGGCATACATAGCGGGAAAGACCCGACCTGACATTTCGTATGCGGTGAATATTTTTTCCCAATTTCAAGCAAATCCCGGAAGAAAGCATTGGGATTTTCTATTAAGATTGCTAGGGTATTTAAAATATACAATATCATACAAACTAAATTTAAGTTCAATCAATAGTGTAGACCTACGGGGATTTTCAGACTCCGATTACGCCGCTAATCGGGAGGATAGAGTCTCAATGGGAGGATCAATTTTGTGTATTGATCGGGTCCCCATTAATTGGAGGACATTTAAACATAAATGTGTTGCGTTATCCACAATGGAAGCAGAATATATTTCACTTGGTGAAACTGCAAAAGAAATGGTCTGGCTGAAGAGGATAATCACAGAAATAAGTGAATTAAATATTGAAAACCTCCAGCTTAGGGATACAATTATTTATTGTGATAACACTGCAACAATTGATTTTTCTAAGTCTCCCATTGAGAATTCCCGTACAAAACACATTGATGTAAGGTACCATTTTTTAAGAAATTTAATTGAGCAAAAGATTTTTTTGATTAAATATGTGAGGACAAATGTAAACATCGCGGATATTTTCACTAAACCCCTATTTAAGAATTGTTTAAATAAACTTTGTAAAATTATATTTAATTGGGATTAAATGAGGGGGGCGTATCAAATTTTTGAACTGTTTTTTCAAATGTATCTTTTGTAAATATAATATGAATGTAGTTAAATGTTTTTAATGTATATAATGTGGTTTTTGATGAAATTCCTTCAAGAGGGGGGAACTTGTTGGGCTAAATGCCTTTATTTTTGGTTCTTGAAGGATTTCACCAATATTGTTTAAAAAAAAAACATTTTGTGACTTACCTTTTGCCATTCCGGGAGAAAAACCTTGCGCGGGGAATCCCATCCACCTGCCACCGACACTCAAATGTCCGAGTTTGAATCGGAAGTGTTCGGAAAGACATGTGGCACGCTATGATCGGTTGCCGTCATTCGGCAGACGTCGGTAAACTTCCGAAAGAGCACGTGTCGATGACGTGATGAAATCATGTTGAGGTGTTAAGTGCTGAATGCCAAATTAAATAAGAACTGTGCAACCTGCAAGCTGTGTGATTGCCGAGTTGTGTTGTTCTGGCAATATGCAAATCATGTAACGTCACATTGTTTCGGGAAAGGCCGAATCTGGCTATAAATACGCAGACCGGCCGTAGCTCGATCGCTACTTTTCTTCTACTCGTCTTCTCGTCTTGTGTTGTTTGTGTTTTGTGAACGTGTTCGTCAAATGTCATCATAAATTTTCGCTACTGGCCTCTCAGGTGAGGTCTGGTCTTTCCTGAAAAAGCACTGCTGATGTCTTAAGTTTGGAAAGCGCGTGTGGTGATGACGTCTATCAAAGTGAAAAGTTATAATTTTCCCTGATGTGGGTCATTTGTTCTCCGGTGAAAGAAGATCGTGTCCATCTATGGTATGCCTTTTCCCTGATGTGGTGAACTGTTGCTCACGCGGTACGAACTGACCAGCCTGCAATTCTGGTGGAAATTGCGATGCCGTCCATCGACCGGTGAGGTGTCACCATGGAACATCAACAGGACTTTTGATCCATGCATGGACTTATTGTAAGATCTCTTTTTTTAATTTTTCTTCGGGGAACAAATCATTGTGTTGTAATCATTTTTCAATATGTGTCAAATAAATGTTTTTCAGTGTAAAGAATGATTCATGTTTTATTTTCTTCGGGCAGACCACTACCTCAAATTTTTAGTTGGAAATGAGTTGCCCAATTTTCAGCTTAGCTGTAGGCCATTAATCTCAAATTATATCCAACAATGATTCATTAAAACGATATTTTTCGGTCCCAGCGAAACCGAACCTTCGCATTATTAGCACGACACTCTACCAACCGAACCATTAGGTTTCCATTTTGGGATGTTATGCATTGAAGCAATGCGTAATGAAATAAAAAAAAGAGGATAAATCGCTTTTTTCGACAAAAGTCATTGTCTCAGCAGCGAGAAATATTTTTTGAAAAATGATGCCTAACATATGAAATTTGATTATGTATTGAAAAAGTTAAGGCAGTATCAAAAAAAAAAAAAAAAAACGCACACAACACTCATTTGAAAAAAATACGATTAGCAGTATGATCTTGGTTTTCTCGACTTGATCTTAGAAATTTTATGAACCCAATCTTGGGGTTTGTGCAAAAACTTAAAGCCAACCCTGCACAGGACGCACAAAGTAAAATTGTTAAGCCATGCTTAAATTAATATATTTTCCTAACTGCTCATCGAGTTTTCATAAAAGGTAAACTTTTCAGAGGTAAACTATTTATTTTGCGAACTTTTTAATAATGTCCGCAATTAAGGATAAATCAATGCAACTGACTTCTAAAACAGTGTCCTTGAGCGTATTTGAGGGCGTTCGTGCGAGAGAGGTTTTTAATATATTTAGGATCCTTTGCCTAACCGTCAGGAATTTAAAGCTGTCCGCATAAGAGGGGTGTCCGTTAGAGCTTATTACATTGATTCAGTTATACAAGTTTCAGAAATTAAAATATATTTCTAAAATTGAATGATCGTAGATTCATTTTTCGAGCACAATAAAAGCGCCTATTTTTGCAAGGATTTCATCTTCGCAACTTTCGATTTTGTGCATAATAAATTCGCGAAATTTTCAGACCGCAAAACCATCGATATCTTCTTTTTAACGAAAATTTCAGCTCCAAAAATCAATAATTTTACAATAACCAGAACCACTATAAACAAAAGAAAATTGACAACCGTGCAATACAATACACTTGTCCTTTTCTAATCGTACGAAGCAATTAAGAAGCTCACCAATAAAACATAAATGCATTTTTTGAATAAAAAAGCTTGCTTTTCTCAATATTTACAATAGGTGATTAGGTAAAAATAAAAGTCTTAAGACGTTTTTACAACTTTTGTCTGTGTGTCTGAAACTGCCCTGTACCCTACTTAGAAGCCGCTTTACGAAGCGGCATAAGCAACTTACGTCACAAATGAATGATTACGTCTCCGGTGAGTTTAAGCAAAAGAATGGGTTTGTTTTTTTCTTCATACCAGAGACTATTCAGTAACATATGGAACAAATTGTGCACGTTTTCAGTGTACTCAGCAGAAGAAAAAAAAAAGTAATAATAAAAAAAGAGGTCAAGATGTCTGAAATAGATATAGGATTTTTTTTTTTTTGTCATGAGCATTCTTTTTTGAGAGCTGATTAACAGAAGAAAAGCGATGTATTTTTAAAAGATGAAAAGAGAGAGGGGGAAAAACTATACTGGGGCAAACTTCACAAGAAATGATACAGATTGAACCACTCTACATCGAAAGAAGAGATTTGGTTATTTTAATTACATAAATTAGACAAAATGAAATGATAAATACCTTCTATGTGAGAAATATTGAGAAAATGTTGAACTTTTAGAGGATTTTAAAACAAATAAAAGATGTGAAACTGGCCTGGATCCAAAAATTCTGAAAATTTCTATATGCAAGTAAGACAGGTGTGTAGTCAAAAGTTAAAAAAAAAAAAAAAAAAAAAAAAAAAAAAAAAAAAAAAAAAAAAAAAACCTTGATCCTCCCTTTAATTTAACAAAAATAAATCAAGTTTTTAAGGTTCATAGTAATTTTTTTTCATGAGTGCAACACATATCGAACATATTTTGAAAATATTTAAAATATTTCAAGGCAAAAAACAGCAAACGAAACTTAAAAATGATTATAAAAGCTAAACATCACTCAACCATGGCTCAATGTCGCTATCGGCAACTTCGGCCTCACTTGTGGGCCACTGTTTGTGTTGTAATAATCCTGATGTTGAACGGGATATAATGCACCATCATCTCAATGGTCAAATATTTTCGCTTTTTTTTATGGATACTTTATATACAGGATAGGCTAGAGCTGTGGGTGGTTGAACAGCCTGTCGCTTAGACATGAAAAAGGTGGAGAGGGAATCTGACTGTTTATGTTTTGTTTTCTATACGAATTTAAATAATGTGCAGGCTGTAAATAATTGAACAGCCCTACTTTAAAATTGTCTAGCGGCAAAACTATTGCTCAGAAATTTACGAAACTTTGTGTACAACACAATGAAGGGATGGGACTTAGAACGAATAATAACAACAATAATATATATATATATATATATATATATATATATATATATATATATATATATATATATATATATATATATATATATATATATATATATATAGTTCAAATTTCACCACCAGAAGGCTTTTTAATGAAATTGCATTACTTTTCGGTCATCAAAACTTGATCTATGTGACTTTTAGCTCTGAAGGCAGTTTGACACACCTCATCGTGATAATCCTAAAACTTGACCTGATTTTAAATACAGCATATCACGTCATGTTCGTAGCCTTTTTCAGAGCACACTGCGGTCAACTGTAGGACATGCGATTCCAGAAGGTAGACGAAAAGGATAGCCGTCATGTTGAACATGTTTTGATGCAATATTTATTTCACAACTATTGTAAATGTACAATAAATGTGCAACTCATAAAAATGCGACCTCTGGTGGTGAAATTTGAAACTGTTTGTTCTTAGCTCAAACAATTTTTCATCCCTTTATTATGTTGTACACAAAATTTCGTTAATTCCTGAGCAATAGTTTCGTTGCTAGACAACTAGTAGAGTCGTTTAATTATGGACATCCAGTACTAGTTTGGAAAGTTCTCAATGTCTTTTTTTTTTTCCAATCTTTTTAACTTTTGGTTTCTTGGGGAATGCAGGGCTTTTTGCTGTGGGCTTTCGTCCATGTTTGCAAGAATAAAACGTCCGAGGAAGATATTTCCCAAACTGTTAACTTGTCAAATATTGTTGCACAGTTAACTCCCGATTATCCACGAGTCAATCAACAATCAGGAATATGCATTTTCGCAGCAAAAAGCAAATACCAATGGCTGCCCCCCCCCCCCAAATTGTAAATTTAAATGTAGTTGTTCTTTAATTTCATCGTACATTTGCTTTTTTGACGTAATACAAAACATTTTTACTGTACTATTTTCACTGTTTTCAGAAAGTATTATGCATCAACAGAGCGAAATTTTTTGAGGAAGGACAATCTTTATCTTTTTTGTCCTTCATTTAACCTTTTTGCGGTTTATTCGCGGCACTTGTTCCACCCAATTCCGCGGATAATCGGGAGTTTACTGTACTTGATTTAAAGTACTCCAAGACGATATTCACAGGTTATGTGTTCCCAGACATTTCAATAAGAGATCGAAGTCGTGATCGCAGGGGAGAAACATATGCCTCGCACAGAGAAGTACAAAGTACAGTAAAGTCTTGACTTATTAGAGGGATGCGCTTCAAGATCCCCTCGCGTAAGTCGAAATTTCGCGTTGTGTAAAAGGGTATGTATACGATTTTTTTATAAACAGGAACGACTTTTTAATAAAAATAAAACTATTTTAGGCATTTGCAAACACCTCTCAAACTGTTTCAAACTATTTTTTAACTATATATAGTATCATTTCTTACAGAAAGAAGTGAATTTTTATCGAATTTTAAAAAAAGTTGTATTATTCAACATCAAATATTGTTCCGATGCAGAAAATCAATGATCAAAGGGAGAGAGAGAGAAGCATAAAATAAAAAGTACAGTAAGTATAGTATGTAGTAATAATAAAATGCAGCACAATAACAGAACTGTACAACAGTAGATAAATTAATAATATTTATAATTTAAAAAAGGAAGATGATGATTTATGGAAGCGCAATCAGATTGTTATCTATCTTCCTCTTCCAGCGCATCCACACGAAGCAAGATGTCAGAAGAGGAAGAACAAGAAAGAGTGATGAATCGATCTTCTGCTTTCTGGCGAAAAATTTTGTGTTGGGGGCGATTAATTAGCATTAGTTCTAAAATTCGTGACTGGTGAAAAATTCGCGTTATAGCCATTTCACGAAGTCGATTCGCGTTGCAGCTAGAGTACACTGTACCTTTGTCCAATTTCCCAGAATCAGTAAGATAATGGCTAAATCTGGGAAAAGACTGATCACTATCTGGGAAAAGACTGATCATTACAAAACGGTAGTTCAATAGCCGAATAAACTACTAAATGAACTTATGATGTTGAGCACCTATGTAAGATGCAACAACCACAGCAGAAATGGCCAGCCGGCAGATGACAGTCAAATGCCAGACATTAAAAAAAAAAGTGTCCACGACAAACAGGGTGAGTCAGCCTTCATGGACTCATGGTCTTTCAACAAAAACCAAGAATTAACTTATGCCTTTTTAACAGGAACCACCTTTTTTGCCAGTTTGTCATGTCTCTCTCTCATTATGGATATAGTTTAAAAACAAACTTTTAACGCGAATCAATGTGTCTGTCTTTAAACAAAATAAAACCATATCAAATTTATATTAATAAAAAAATTTTAACTTACTCTCTTTTAAAAGACAGTGATTCAAATATGGACTGACAGCGAATTTAAATACATATTGAACTATAAAACATTATCATTTAAGGAAAGTTGCAGAAATATATATAATCTTCTTTAGTAAAAAAAAATCCATGTTTTAGCCCACATTTTTAGTTAAAATGGTAGAGCACCTTTAACATCAAAATACCTAAAATGCAATATCATTTATGCTGATATTTTATGAAGAGAGGAGTGGGGGGGGGGAGGCAAAAAATTAAGATTGTAAACTGGATTGAGAATGAATGCTTCTATTACTTAAACTCCGGTGCCACCTTTTGGTCAAAACTGAAACTAATACAAAAGCACCTTGAGTTATGAGTTATCTAAAATATGCCCAAGATATGCATAGATACATAGAGGGTATACATATGGGGTCGTTTGTTTTTTAATTGGAAAAAAAAGGGGGTTGCAACGTGCAAGAGATTAGAAACCACTGTTATAAGGTTTTAAAAAGTCTACTGACTTTTAGATCATTCCGTGTAATAAGTTAGCCTTCTTTTATAAATCTATTGTGCCCCAAAAATTGATATATTTTTTCCATAAACCTTACCTCACAGCGTGCTTTTAACCGGACATGCTTTGTACGTCAAACATATAATTTGATCACCTATTGTTAAAATATAGACTCGAAGCTCCTTATTTAAAACTGCTTTCATCACAAGAAAAAAAAAATGGCTTCTTATTATTCCGATTTTCCAGACGGCAAAACCTGTAGTTACTCGCTCGTTGTTCATATGAAGATAATTTTGGCGGCTTTGTTGAAATAATGAAAGGAGTAGAGAGCGCCTTCAAGTCTCCCCAAAGAGGAGTAAGTCGACACGAAACGAAAGCCTTCAGTCACCCTGTGTAACCTCGAATAAAAATTCGTTCATCGGTGGGCGTTCTGGAACTTTCGCGGAAAACGCAAAAATAAACCGAAGAGTAAATGAGAGGTTTCAGTAACGAAGCAACTCGACAATTCTTTTTAACGATTGCAAAAGCAAGCAGGTGTCTTAAATCATGTGGGATTCTGCGGTGAAATCATAAGAAACAAAATCATAGCTGTTACTTTTGGAGACGTTTTCCCAAACGGCACATTTTTTTTTCTTACGAAACGTACGGAGTCTCTGAAGAGAGACATTCAAAGTAGTTTAAATCTGGAGTGGTCAGTTTTTCGATCACTAAGCAGGGCCGATCCTAGCAGGTGTGCACCGCACAAGGGCGGCCAAAGTAAGGGGCGGCCACAGGCCGCATCATATAGTTCTTTTAATCAAGCAAAATTTCTCAAGAATTTCTCACAAGATAACATAATAAGTCGAATAAATGTGCTGAATTTTAAATGTTCAATTATCAAAGTAAGTGCCAATTTTCCAGCAGCATAGCATATTAAGAAAAATGGAATGTTAGAGCACATTGTGTTGCTCCATTATCCATTAATATCAACTTTTTATACATATGCTTCATTTGGTTGCAAAATTTGTGACAGAAATGGTAATCAGGCATGGTTACAGGGGAATGGGCAATGATGAAAATCCCCCCCCCCCCCAAGCCTGAAAGGGTGCCTTCTAAAGGACACTAATGCTTCACCCAGCCTCCCAAGTTTTTATTGACTCTAAACAATGAAGACATATTTTGTGTAAAAAAAACTATGCTGATAGGTTACTCTCGCAAGTATTTCAAACAACAAATTCTGTGTTCAGCAGTCGTGGATGCGTGGAGACTGGAGAGGGAGAGACAATGGAAAATTGCGACTCCCCTGAGAGTCAAACATATATAATCAACGAAATAAAATTTTTAATTTTCCCCCTTTACAGCAATTTTTTCTAATTAAAATCTCGAATGAACTGCCGGTTTCAGATCAGGTAGGAGGACAGGGCCTTTGCCCCGGGTTACAAATTTTAAGTGTAGCTCCAAAACGAAGATCCAAAAGGATGCCCTGACGAGACTAAAGAAGGCTTCAAACTGCGTTTTTAGGACTTTAATTTCGGAAAATTTCGCTGGTTGAACCCCCGATTTTCAGGATCCGATTAAGTTCACCCTTTCTTCCTTAATGTAATCAAATATAGCCTAAAAATGATGGCTCCAAAATGTCTTTTCTGGAGACAGCCCTCCCTAACGTCATCAAAAATTGCTCAATGGCATTTTCCGAATTTCTTTTTCGAAATGTTTGAGATAGGGTCCTGAAATCCATTCCCTAACATTACTACCAAAGATAGTCTGAATTGGCGTCTTTAGAGAAGCCTCCAATCCCACCCCCTCTCACTCAACAAACTAAAAGTTTCGAAGAACTTTGGGGGAAATTCCCCGGATCCCCCTTTTCTCCAACGTAATCACTATAGCTCAAAATTTCGTTTTTAGACGGTTCCGTGGAGCCACCAAACCTTCCTGCCTAAACTAGCCTGAAATTGACATCAGTTTCAAAAAACAATTCTTGAGGGTACACTGAACCCCAGCCCGCTCTTTGTCCCATCGTTATCAAACAATGCCTAAAATATGATTTTGGGACTTCTATTTCTAAAAAATTCCGGATGGCTTATGTAAATTTTCACGGCACTAGGGCATCCGGCATCCCCCATCAATCGCCGAGGTGAGGTGGAGAAAAGTCTTTAGTTGTATTTTTCAGATATTAATATCGAAAAATATTCAGAAAGATACACTGAAGCTTCTCGGTTTCCTTAACGTCACTAAAGATAGCACAAAATTGTGCTTTTTAGAGCCCCAAAATCCTTCCTTCACAAAAATAACCTAAAATTGATTTTAATTCCGAAAAATATTTCAGTTCGGAATATTTTCCCGTTTCCCCTATCGTGTCCAAATCTAGCCAAAAATGTGTTTTTGAAACAATAGTGCCGATAAATTACCGGATGAAAGATGCCAGACGCCCTAACGTCACCAAAGACAGCCTAAATTTGAGTTTTAAACTTCAATTTCGAAAACTTTCGATAGGAGACGACCGAATCTTCCTCCCTGGAACAATTTCAACAAAGATCACCCGAAATTGCGTGTTTAAAACTGTTTCAGAAAATTTTCGGGAAGAGCGCTGATTCTTCCTAAACTAAGGTCACAAAAAATAGCTGCAATTTGACATCAATTTTGAAAGAATTTCAGGAAAGAACTCCAACATTACTTTCCCCTCAAATCTGGAAAAATTTCCTGAAATTGCAAGTTTTGACTTCAATATTGAAGCTTTCTCCATGGACCTTGAATGATCCCGAATCTTTTGGCCTTGCAACCAAACAACCAAAGATTAATTCCAGCTATTTTTCATACGCCAATTTCGTATATTTTCTGGGGCGACCCCCCCTCCCCCTTCCTCTGATGTCACCAAAGACAGAATATAAAATGCTTTTTTACGACTAGTAAATTTTGGTACTTATAACTTTCTTCAAAGATATAAATTGTACCTAAGGAGTTTCTAACTTTTTACATAAATTCATCCTTCTGTTTTTTTTTTCTTTTTTCTAAATTAGAACTTGATACAGAAATTTGAAGAAAAATTGAAAGATTTATATGGGCGTTAAGTATTAGTCAAAACATGCAAATTGCTCTTCAGGGGCGGCACATTAGGTCTTTGCACACGGGCGGCCGACACCCTAGGATCGGCCCTGTCACTAAGTAAAATTGCTGCAGTTAAGTTTAAAAAAAAAGTACACACATATCCTCAGTCTGCCTGTTGATTTTGGTTAAATTTATTCAACTTTTTTCAGTTCCATCGGGTATGCTGATAAACATTGATTTACGTTCTGGTATCAAGGCGAGTCGCTGGTGATCGGTTACTAATTTGGTTGCGTAACTGGAAACGTACTCATTCAGTTGGTTGCAATCATGTATCAATCTTGTCCAGAACATATATAAACATACAAAAACCGCTCTCTCTCTCTTTATAATATTAGTATAGATTTTACTGTGCAAGTTTGCGCCGTTCAACGCTGAAGAAATTTTTTGATTAGTTGCAGTGGTTCCGGAGATTACCAGGAAGACATAAACATACAAAATAAACCCTTTCTCTTTAAAATATTAGTATGGATAAAAACCACAAAGGCTAGCCCGAAATGCATGCAAATTTACAAAAACACTGACTAATATAGTCTATCTACATTACTTAAATTCAAAAAATCAGTCGTCACCAAAACTAATTGTGCTTTAATAAGACATAAATATTTTTACTAGAACTGCGAAAGACGAAAGGTTCTAAGTTATCAAAGTTGGTGAGGAAAGTTTCTGCCGAAAATGAAAAAATAATGATCATGTCATAGGGGCGTAAAGAAACACAATTTAATCAAAGAAACGGAACAAGGATAATACAAAGAATTTGCATGATTTGATACAGTTCTTAAAAGCTCATTAAAACGCAGACAGCAACTCGTTATCATTTTCAAGCATTTCCCAGATTCCCACTCGTATAGCATACCACAACTATCTCCCGTAGCATAAACTGGTTTTGAACCCACAGCAGTGGAAGAAGGGAAATGGAGGTCGCGCACATTAACGAAAACAAACCATACATCAAACGACCGCGCCGAGGACGTTTTACTAAAAAGCAGATGTCATGATGTCAAGGTCATGGTAAACGACAGTTAAAGTATAAGGGTTAAATAATTGAGTTTTTTAAATTTTGAGCATGAAATCGACATTTTAGTAAGGCGAAAAATATCGGATTTTTTTTCTTTTCCACATAGAGCTATATTTTCGCTGTTTTTATAATGTTAAGGTGAACCATTATTTTGTTTCTAAAAAATTCAACAAAATTACTTCTTTGCCATAAAAATAACAATCAATTCAAAATAAGAATATTAGGTTGAAACAATATCAAACGTGTAGAACTCAAAATCTTTTGTACAAGTATTCGAATATAAATCAACTGTAACAAACACAAACCTGTGCAAATGTTTTCATTAGAAACTATCAGTCACTAAGTGAAATATACAATGAAATTTGAAATTATCATATTGAAATAAAAACTATCCTAGTTTCTATAGCATTGTGAACTGTGCGCATCCATAAAGGACATTAGCGCTATCAATTTTGTGTATAAGTTTTGAGCATTAATTTACCTAGAAGCAGAAGCCAAGATCCGGTATGATGAATGGAAAAACAAGGACTGTAGCAAAAGAATAAAACTGATCTATCAGTACCACTAGCGCAGCCAGAAATACCTTCTGGGGGGATTTTTTTTTAAATCAAAAATACCGTTTGAGGTTTTTTTTTTGATCAATAATACCTTCTGAAGGGGTTTTCTAAACAAAACATTCCTTTCATATGCATAAACTTCTGTATTAGAGTTGGCATCTATGTTAAAATCAATGCCTCTGGGGGTGTTTTTACTAACTCCCCTTTTGCTACGTCACTGATCAGTACTCGAGACACTACATTTTCCCTTCAAACGCCCGCTATTTAATAATATGACAATTTCTCCAACAAAATGCAGTGAGGAACGATCATTTGTACCCTCAGGTGAGTGAAGACATGACTGAGAAGTACAACGAACAAATAATATTTTTCTTCCAACTAAAATCTTGAAACTGAAACATTTTCTCAGCCCGCCCCCCCTAAAATTACACACATGGGCGCATATGTTGTGAACATCCCAATAAAATGTAATGCTTAAGAAAAAAGAACAGGACTGATTGGCTTGCATTACATAGCTGCAAACACAGAAAACATCTGAAAAGAAAAAGGTAATATTTCCACACCCAAATTCATAAAAAGGTCATAAACAGCTCTTTCATATCGATCACAAACGGATTGTTCACAATCTATTTCAAAAATGGATCGTTTTAAGCAAAAAGGTTTTTAAATGGTTAAAATATGTATTAGGTTACAGTTTTATTCGATTTAGCGTACAAAAATACATATAAAACAATGGGCCACTCGACGATATACTTCACATCAAATCCCTCCCTCCTCCCGAAAAAAGGAGGAATGCGAACAACAAAAAACTGGTCTCTTTTAAGCTATCATTTAAGAAGACAGAACAAAACTTGGAGTTAAGAAAAATCTAAGTTATTATTTTTTCGAAAGAAAAACTCTATAAAGTTACAATGAAACAAGTATTTCCTAATCTGTTTTAAAAATTGGTTTTTGTGCCAAAAACTATTCAAATATTTGTAATATCGATTTGGTTATGGTTTTATTCGCCTCAGCGTAAAAAAAAAAAATATATATATATGTTAGAAATGACACCCCATTTTCCTAGATTGCAAAGTTGAAATCCCCCCCCCCCCCCAAAAAAAAAAAGTGGGGAAGCGTAGAAGAAAACGTCGGGGACATTTGAGCTGTCGTTGAGAAAGACATAACAAAGCTTTTTGTAAATAAAAACTTGGGTTCTAACTTTTTTTAAGCAAAATGCTAATTTTACTGGACTATGGATTTTAAATACTGGCCCACTTGAAGGCATTAGTTTCCAGCAATGTCGATACACGCATTAGCGGATCTTAATAGTTGCTCTAAAATGATGTCAAAAAATGTGTGCGCTCGTGTATATATATATATATATATATATATATATATATATATATATATATATATATATATATATATATATATATATATATATAGAGAGAGAGAGAGAGAGAGAGAGAGAGAGAGAGAGAGAGAGAGAAAAGGTCTTGCATATCATTATACCTCCAACATGAAACTATCTATCGATTTAATACCTATTGCGCACAAGTTTGAAAGTTATATTTTAATTTGTGTGGGAGTTTTTTTTTTTTTTTTTCCTTCGTAAATTCGCTTTTTTAGTGAACAAAAACAGGATCATTATACTAACTCAGAGAGAAAATTCTTCGCTAGATTTTGTAGTCAATATGAAATAGCTGTTAAAAAATATAAATAAATTAATTAATAAACATACCTGCGTGTCGAAAACATTAGCTAAAACTATCCCAAACTGATGATAAAGGGCTCCACTGTCATTTCTGCAGTCATGAGCAACCTGACCAAAGAAAGAAACACACATTAAAATAATTAGAAAAAATCAAGCCAGATAACATAAAAGTAACCACTTTTGTGTGTGAGAGTGTGTTTTAACATATTCACAGATTCTTTTATACAAAAAAAATTTTTTTTTAGTATTACGACGAGCAGGTATTCCACACTACTAAAACTACTTAAAGCAGAAGACATGACATTTTGCACTACATTAAGACAATAAACAGCAAATTAATTTTAAAACATTTTCAGAGAAAAAAGTATCCCCCCCCCCCCTTCTATTTTGAAGCAACAAATATCAAAAGAAATTGGTTCAAACAATAAGTGGAAGACAAAAATGTAATAAAGGAGATGTATTTTAAATAAAATAAACAGGTATTTATTGAAAAAATTACGAAATTTATTTATTTCAGGCACTAAAGTAAACGTAAATTTTAAAAGCATGACCATCATTTTTTATTATCCTATAAAAAAGTGGCAACATTGTATGTGTAGATTTATCTTCCTTCTCAAAAAATAGATAAACAAAATTATGTTACATAAATAAATAATAATAATAATAACAAAAACAATAACAATAATTTTATTCAAATAACTGAACTTTTTATTTTCTAATAATATCACTTTCTATTGAAATAACGATCGGAAATTTTTTTTAATAAAATCATTTTAATTTAAAAGAAATATGTTTTTACATACAACTATAGTGCATTCAGAGACAAGCGAGAGTGGAAGTAAACGAAGCAGCGTGACACTTGGCGATTCCGTTGTCTGCTTGGTGATGGGATGTTAGAAACAGAGCAAATCAAATAAACGAAAAGTTCGTGAACAGAATCGCCAATCCAACGAGTAATTCATGAAAGTGGCAAACATTGCCGCCAAACAGCAACCTTCTTTGTTTACGTCCACTATCACTTCTCCTTGAATGTATTATACAGTTAAAGCGCGGCTGTCCGGAAAATATGGTCGAATTCCAAAGGGCAAAGAAGTACAAGAAATGAAAACTCAAAATTTTAGTGTTATTGTTCAAGAAGGGAAGCAAAACTCACTATTGCGAAAACGAAACCTTTGAAAAAATTACAAACACGACGCTTTACACAACACAAAATCGAAAAAAACGGGCAAATCTCAGACACGATCAAGAAAACTCTACATTCCTGATCTTCATTTAAAAGTTTATAGCTTAATTCCGCGTTACATTTTACAACAACGCGATTCAAAATAGTGTCATCTTGAAGAATGTTCAATGTTACTATAGTTCAAATAAAAATGTCCAGATCGAAATAAATTAATTGTTAAGACGTAATTCAAGATTATGAGTTTCTTGTGTCGTAAACAACTCGAAATGCTGTTTCAGAATATAAGTTATAACCATTAAAAAAAACCCAATCGCGAATACCAACAGTTTGTACAAATCACTACTTCGAAAACGACGCTTTACAAAACTCGCTACCGCAAAAACGAAATAATTCCATAAACGATGAGGAATATTATACATTTTTGAACTTACTTTCGTTCATTTAAACTTTAATCACATTTCCTTATTAGGTTTATTTTCCTTGTGCTTAAAATATTAATTTTAACTTTAATGCTATTCTTAAACCAACGCATTCTCAAAATGGCGTCACGTTGAAGGTTTCAATTTCATTACTTCAAACGAAAATGTCCCTTCCGAATTAAATAAATTGTAAAGAAGAAGTAATATTATAACTTTCTTCGGTAAAATGGATGAACAATAAGAAAAAAGCGCTATTGAATCAAAAGGTATCTAGACTAGGTAGAAGGAATAAATCACTGGAAACGATCCCTGGAGAAGCCTGCGGGTAAAGAGCAGGGCGGGGAGTCTCACTTGGTACTTTGTGCGCATGGGAAGATTTTTTAAAACGATGTTTCTTTCCGTGAAAAATAAAAGTATGTACATAAAAGGGAAACTAAAGTTCTGACCACCAATATGCACGGATCTTACAAGTTTTTTTTTTTTTACAATTATATTTTCTTTCCTTTCTTGAGAAAGGAAATACCAAATGCTGAAACCGAAACAAAAGCTCTGGCTGAATGTTCCGCCATTTTTACTTTTTGAGAGAGTGGAAAGATGAAGATGATCGGAAGATTTTTTTTTCCTTTTCTAATGCGTCTGCGTGCACAGAAATTTTGGGGCTCGTTACAAATAACTTTTACGGGGCCCTCTCCATATTGTTCACCACTACGTCATTTCACCCGTCATTTAAAAAATCTGGACCCCCTTCAGGAACGAGACCGGGCCAACAGGTGTCCATTCTCCCCCCCCCCCATGCACTATCGGCGGATGCCTTTATTACGAGAACTTTGCTCCCACCAGATGGAGACGCCTCTGGGCGATGCACTACGAATTTAATTTCGCCAAGAGCACTCAAAACAACCCGAGTAGTTCGAAAGATCTTTTATATGCCGCATACTCATATGACATGAACGCTGTCGATTTTCTGCATTGTGAAAATCCACCGACTGAAACCAGGTTCGATCCTGCGGATATGGGAGCAAGAAGTTGATGCCGAACTACTACAGAACTCTGTCGGCGATCGGATGAAATAAAAGCATTTATTTCAGAAACCAGTCAAGAGCAACATTTTTCGAAAAAATTTCGAAAAATCATTTTAAGCATCCTATTATTATTTTTTTTTTAATATAAGATCGCAACATTTCAAACTTAAAAGGGCACACCACACATTTAGGTACATTTCTATCAGTAAAATGGGTTGCAATCACTTGAAAGGCAAGTGTTACTTACACATAATTACCTAGAGACTTTTCAGAAAAATAAGTTTCAAAATTGGCATCGATATTCTGCGACAGTAAAAAAGTTAAATATAAATGGCAAACGAAGTAAAGCAGCAGACAGTAAAGAGAGGTAAAGACAGAATTGAAAAATTTAATAGTAGAACAGAAATTTAAATCTGCGCATAGGAAATTACCAAGACCTTGAAAAGTAAAAAATAATAATAATAATAACAATAAATAAATAAATAAAATAAATCAAAAAAATAAGTAACGAAACTGAAGCAGTAAAAAAAGAGGGGGGGGGGGGGCAGAAATACCGACCTTTTTACGTATAACCACAAAAAGGACGCTGACTTTTCATAACGACATGATCAATCAATATAACCAGAGAACCGGCAAGGATCCCCTTGTCAGTCTTATCGCCCCTAAACTCATAAAACTTATGCTACTCCGATACCGAGCAGGCCCCGCATTGGCCGGGCCTATAGTTTCCGACAAGGTTGACTTGGCCTCTTGTCGGCCCTGATAATAACGAGAACTTAACGTCATCCTTTTAGCGATCATGTGCAGACATAGAATAGTTGTATTAAGAAAAAGGATAATATATTGAGCACAGATTTTTGCTCAACAGATTTGTTCCTAAAAGATAAAAATTGCAATTTGACCTACATAGTTAAAAATTTGTTTTTAAAGGCTTCCCTACTTACGTGATAAAAAAAAATAGAAAAAAAGCAATAGACATTGCTCTGATATCCTTTTAAAAGTGGATAAGCACCTTTCTCAAAGTAAAGTAAATTTCGGATAAAAGTGATAACACCCGTGTAAGGATAAGGAAAAAGAAAAACAATTTGTAGTTTTATGACAAAACTAGCACGTGTGAAACGTTAGCAATTTTTGCTACACTAAAATAATTGTGTCTAGTGATATAGCTTTCCAGAAGTGTTAAGAGTAAATCAAGTTTTTTAATAAATTTTACCGTGTTTAAAATTTTAAACAGCCTTGGGAAAAAAGACTGAGGCGTGTCAATGCTACGATAATACATTTGCTTGCTGTATGAGTTACATAACCTTCTGGCATATATAGGACAAATTTGGGATTCTGAAGTTTTGAGAAAATTTGCTTTGAAAATGGAAAAAATTGTACGCAGAGCCACATTTTCTCCAATTAACTATTAACTTTCACTTCGCAAATACTTTTATTTATTTATTTATTTATTCATTTATTTTATTTTATTTATTTATTTAATATTATTATTATTTTTTTATTTATTTATTTATTTTTTTTTTCAGAATTGCTGATTCACTTTTTACTATGACAGCATAGAGTTTGGCCAAATAAAAAATGTCAACTATCACAAGTGTTCCTCGCTAACAAAAAATGACAAAAAAGATTCGATTTTGAAACGAGCATTTTTTCTATTTTAGCTTCGTCTTCGTTTTAAAATCTGAAACTTTATATTATTTGAACTTCGTAAATATCTTTATTCGTCCTCAAGATCAATAATCAACAAACGTCAAGCGAACACATTATAAGTAAATGAATTTGTTTTATTTCCCAAACTTTGGTAAACATTCTAAAAAGTTCGTGAAAAATAAATAAAATAAAAAATAAATAAAAAAAAAAACATTATCAATAATGCATGATTCTGACTTTTTAAGGCAATTGAAAAGATTTTCGGACATAGGGCTCATAGTAGTGAGTTCTATAACTTTGGTTTTATGCCGGAAAAAAAGTGAAATTTTTATAAAACGAATCCCTAAAAAAAAAGATTGGTTGTGATGATTTTAAAAGTATTTCTGGGGGGAATATCACCACGAGTCTCCCGATTTGCTCCAAATGTTCATGTTTTTGAATTTTAAACCTCTCTAGCTCCTCAGAAGACTGTTAATGACTAATATAATGATCCTTTTCCCTCCAAATAAAAATAATAGCTATAAAACTATCAAAAACTGGAAAAAAAAAAGAAGAAGAGGGACATTTCCAAATAGTGGGACGTGATGAAGAAAAACTCTGATATTCGAACTCAGGGGTTGTTTTACATAAGAATGAGCAAGAATTACGTCAAAAGCATTCTGAAGGTATAAAAAGTGCATGAACTCAGTGAATGAACACCCCCAACCAGCAGGCAAACAGTTGTCAAGCAACAACGTTTGTTTTCTTTCTGGAATAGACGGAAGTTATTACTGCCAAATTATCTAAGAAAAATGTTTAAAAACCTTTTCTTTTTTTAAAAAAATTGAATTATTCATTCACTGGGGGGGGGGGGGGTTACATTATAGTGTTGTTAGGAGTTAGGCCATCCTCTTAACGCCATCAAAGATAGCTTGCAATTAAATCGATGAGTTCGAAAAAAAAAGTCGGCTCCATCAAAACTAATTTTACACAGGAGAGACAAAAAACATATTTGTTCAATATTCATGCGATACATAGCGCTTCCCCCCCCCCCCCCGCACTTTTTTAGAGTTGAATTTTGCTGTTTACCTTACAAGGGTCTGGCAAGAGAAAATTTGGGTCCGTTAACGGACCCTTCACAAAACTTTGATCGATCAAAACGGACCCTTCGCAAAATTTCGATTAACCAGAACGGACCTTTCAAATTAGTTATTGGAAAAGCTAATCTGAAATCAAAATAACGCATGTCTCCGTGTATAAGCCAATAATTTTTGGAACCTTTTTTAACGTTAAAATTAGGAGGATCAGCTTTTACACGGGTTTGCTAATTTTGCAAAAAAATGTCGGTGCTCTTCTTTGGGGCTTGCACAAGCGATATCACTAAATACTGAAAAATATTAATAGCGCTTGCTGTTAATATTTCTTAGTTTCTTTGAAAGAAATTCAGTTGCTTCGTTTCTACAATTTTGCTTGTTTGTTTTATCATAGCCGAATCAAAGCGGCTCAGAGATGTTGTTACACATTCCGCTAAAAATGCAATCTCCTGCAGTTGTAAAATGGTATGTAAGACTTTTCTCCCAAGTCATGATTTAAACAAAAAATATAAATATAAAAGCATATCAGGGAATTGAACTTAGAAGTGCTACGTTTCATGTAAGGTTATCAGTTTTAAAATTATCGCCACTTGGCGTCTGGCCCTGGCCTTAAACTTTTTAGGTACATGTTTTAACATTATTTTGGGAGAAAATTTTAAGGGGTTTTGAATTTTTATGCTAACAGGGGTGGTTGTGCTCCAGTTATATTCCGGAATTGCCGTATTTTTCAGTGTGTTAATACCGGAATTCCGGTACGGTCCGTTATGCTTTTATCTCCCCACCTCTGAACTTTTTTCCCTTACTGCAAAGTTTCAGTGAATATGTCCCAGATTATTAATAATATTCATCATGCAGACCTGTTAAAATGCCATTCTAAAATTACTTTACGGTAATGAATTCTTTTTATTTGCTATTGTATACTTTTGATGCCTTCATTTTGAAAAAAATGCGACCTCTTTGCATTTGATATGAGAATCGAATTCTACTCATTTTTGATGCCGTCTAAGGTTTATTATCAGGCAAATAAAGGAAATTCATTTATTTATTTATTTTAATTAAAACATAGTTCAGAATTTTCAAGCGAAATTTCATGTTCATTATGATGGTTTTTCTTATAACACTACGCTACGGTTACCATTTTTTGAAATCAAGAATAATTTTTGTTGCCACCTTTTTTACAGCTTACCAGTGTTGCCAGATTGGGGGAAATTTTTCCATTTTGGGGAAGTCTGGTGCTCTATGGGGAAATGGGTTTTGAGGGGAATTCTTTGGGGAAATTTTTTTTTTTTCTTGGGGAAAACCAGGGGAAAAAAAATTTCGTATTTAAATTCACGTCTTGACATTTGGTAGTTACATTGTTTGCTTCAAACAGCATTGGTTTAGCTTTGCTCAACTTTATGGAATTCGCATTTTGCATTATGCGGAATATTATGCTACGGAATTCACATTAATAGTTCTGAGTGAGTAACTAGTTGATACGTGAAACAGGCAAAAATAAGTGTGATGAAGAATGTTGTTGGATAAATATAAACAAAAATCATAGTTTAAATGTACATACAGAAGCAGAGTATTAAATGCGAGAAGAAAAAATATATATTTGGCTATTTCTTATCTTTCAGTCAGGCGCTTATATTTATGACTAGTGGCACCTGCACGGCTTTGCCCGTAGTAGAAAATTAAAAGATATTTTGGTTCCCCTGTATATTTACAAATAATGCATGATGAATTTCTCGCCCTCATTAGGGTTCCACATTATGATAACTTGGTAATTTAGTCGTCTATCTTATGATAATTTTGCTCATTAAAATGTTCTTAAAATTGGAATAGAAAAAGAACAAAATCGAATTTTCGAAAAATCGCTTGAAGTTGCACACCCCCCATGCTGCAAAACTAATTCTTCTCCAAACTTCATGAAAATCGGTCGAACGGTCTAGGTGCTATGCACGTCACAGAGATCCTGACAGAGAGAGAGAGATCCGGACAGGGAGACTTTCAGCTTTATTATTAGTAAAGATTAAAAAAGATAAAGATAAAGACAAAAAAAAAAAAAAAAACCGAAAATGGGAAGAAAAAAAAGTTGGGGAATTTTATAAGAAAATTAGGTTATTTGGGGAAATTTTTTTTTTCAAGAGACAAAAATATCAGAGGAAGTCGATTCATTTTATGAAAATATTAGTGGAAAAATAATTTTTGAATTTGGGGAATTTTGATAGAAAACATTGCTTTTTGGGGAAAATTTAGAAGGGAATTCGGGAAATCTGTATTTGACCATCTGGCAACACTGCAGCTTACATGCGGTACATACGGACGGAGCCGGCCTTAGCGAATGATGGGTCTGATTGAAGAATTCTGGCGAGGACCTTTACAGAATAATTTGCATTTAATTAGTTAGACAGATGTGAATAGATAAATATAAATAACAGACATGGCAATAAAAAAAAACAGACATAGATATTGATAGAATAAACGAATAAACAGATAGATAAGGGGTAGATATAAACATGGATTTTAATTGATAAATAATAGGAGATATAGAGATAATAGATATATGTATAGGCAGTGGCAGATGGGACAGCATGAATAGATCCTGGCATTTACAGGCCAGTCTTCTCCTGACAGTAGAGCACATATACAGTCGGACCTCCATATATCGAAGTAGCAAATTGCGGGAAAAAAATTCGATATATAGAAATTTCGATGTATGGAAACGATCTTATTTTATCATAAAAGTATCCTAAAACATTAAAATAAAAGCTAATTTTCGTGTATACATGAAACCCAATTTATAATTTACATGAGTATCGAATTAAATGAAAGTTGATGATTAAAAAGTTAACAGAAATTACATTTTTACGCCAACTATACATCTTCATATTTTTCGGCAATTCAACTTGATCGCAACATCAGGGGATTTCCGTTTTAACAATGTGATCGAGAGAAAAGCAAAAAATCAATCTACTTAACTTGAATGATTTTTACTGAAGCTAAGAAGACTAGAAATGATAATCAACAAACAAAAGGGATAATTTGAAACTGATTTTACAGTCTTACTGGTTACAGCTAAGATTTGAAATAAACTTGAGGGAATTTAAGAACTTCAGAACGGAACAACGACTCAGCTACACACCCTTCAACTCCAGATTTCTTACGAGTTCCATAGCAACCTTTAGTGAACGTAATTTTCTCCATTTTTTATGAAGCAAACAGTCTAAAGTGGAAAAAAAATCTACGAATGTCTCGAATTTTTTTTCGATATATAGAGATTTTTTCGATATATAGAAACAATTTTTCTATATAATGAACATAGAAATTTGCTGGGATTTCGATATATAGAAAATTTCGATATGTGGAACTTTGATATATGGAGGTTCGACTGTAGTTGTGTGTGTCAGTCAGTGGCATATCCAGGGAGGAGGTTTTGGGGGCGAAACCCCTTCCAGAACCTTCGGTTTTAACATATATTGTTAATCATAACACGATGATAGTTCTGTACCTCAGAGCCAGATGGAAGTAAGTCCAAACATTGCGATTTTCTGTTTATTGGTGCATTGTATCTAAAAGTCTATCCTGCATCAAGCCATGTGAACGTCATTCTTGAAATAAAATCCTTTTCAAATTTTTACCACGGTTAAAAGAGTGCACGTCCCATTTATCATAATGTGACTTACGTTCCTCTGGCTCTGAGGTACAGAGTTTACACACAGGTTATGACCAAAAACCTAACCCAGAAGGTAATTTCTGGCTGTGCTACTGGCATAAGAGTAATATTTATGACTAATCTATGACAATAAATCATGCAAGGCAGAATTTTAGGAAGTATAAAGAACCTATTTTATGTTTTTTCAAGCAAGTGCCAGCTTCACCCCTCCCCCCACCTTCTTTATTGAAAAGTTGCTCTTTGAAGAGAAAAATTATAAAGATCTGACCTCTTATTGTAAACTTGAACCAAAGCTAAACAATCTACAGTATTATGGGCCACAAGAGGACTAGACATTTTGGAAAGGGTGTATAAATTTGCCCCCCCCCCCCAAGTTTTTTTCAATTGTAAAAGAATGAGAGAGCAAATCCAGTTTCTGTTAGGAGGATCATCACTAGAATTTGAGTACTCAAATGAAAAAAGCTAGTTGCGTTTACATATGCAGAGAAAAATAATTAGCAATACGAATCAACCAGCGGCCTCCCTGGTTTAGATCCAGGGAGCTGCTTAGTCTGAAAGTAGGAAAGAGATTGAAAAGTCTGCTGGGTTACTAACTGCACATTGCTCTCTTCATAGGCATCTTAATGTGAAGGATATTACACACGATCCACCGTGTAGAGGATGCCATATGGCAGATAAATGCTCAGTTCATGTATTATGAGAATGTGAATATTATTCTGCACAAAGATTCGAATATTTAGAATACCACTACGAAGATCCTTGGGAACTGCCTAACACATTAGTTAAAAAACTGCTGAAATTCATTTTGGTTATTGTGCTCTACTAGGGGTTCTAGCGGGGATAGTACAATAGAACAGTGTCTCAGTGCTCACGCTCGTTTCAAGCACTCCCCTTTCAGGGGCAGATCCAGAAATTTTTGTAAGGGGGGGGGGGTCAGGTTTTAATGGTCAGCGTTACACCTCTTACTTAAAACGGTATCAGTTAAGCAGGGGTGCCCATCCCCCCCCCCAAATAAGATCGAAACCCTGTCAATCTTTTCCCACTACATTTCTCAATGCCGCAGCTTTCGCCATAGATTATATTCCCTTAAAATTTTTATCAAAACTCATATTTCTTTAGGTAGACAGGCTAGTCACGTTACGCTAAGCTCTGAATACATGAGATTACAGCTATTAAATAGTTGAAAAAAGCTCAGACAACGCACACACGACTTGTGGTTTGAGTTGGAAGAGTACTTTGAAAAAACTTTAAGCTCATTAGAAATGATTCTTCCTTTGAAAATTCGCAAAAAATTAAAAAAAGCAACGCCCCAGTAAACGAACTCAATCAATACTTTGAATTATGACGCGCTAAGAAGAATTACCGAACACGAACCAAGCAAAAAAAAAAAAAGATTCACATTGATTCCAGGTACTATATTTTCGGATCTAAAAATTTGAAGTTCAATAATAATCATAACATAAATCTTGTCACAGGGGGGTCAGCTGACCCTTTGACCCCCCCCCCCCCGAATCTGCCCTTGTCCCCTTTTTCACTTCATACTTCATTCATGTTAACATATTCCAGATGAAATGTTCCCCTATTTTAGAAAATATGTTTAATACACTTTTTTACAAATAGATAAAAACCATTTTTCACCTGTAAGGCCCCCATACAAATGCATCTTTTTTTTTTTTTGGGATTTCTTTTTGCAAAAATTAATTTGTTACAGCTCTCTGAAACTGCTCTGGCTTTTCTATTCTTTTTTTTTTTTTTTTTTTTTGTCTTATTGTCCTTTGGATAATCAGAAAAACTACTCTCACAAACAATTCTTTTTTACGAAACTAGAAGATCAGAGCTGCTGAAGTTCTTCAAAATCTTAAGTTGATGAAGAATTCTTTCGATATCGAATTTAATTTCCACTTCTGATGATATCGAAGACGATTAAGATAGAATGGAGGTTGCACCTGCAGCTGACTAAGCAGTTCAAAGCAAAACTAGAATAATTTTCACTTGTGAATGCCAATCAAAAAGTAAATTTTTTAAAATTCTTGGAATAGAACAGTGGTTTCAAATCTGGGAGGGTAGAAAAATTTCAAGGGGGTGTAAGGGTTTTTCACATAAAATAAGAAATAAAACAAACTATTAATTTTATTTTGTGTCATGCATGAATATCAAACAATAGTGTCAGCCTTCTCGTTTATGCTGTCAAAGATTTAATCAGGGGTGCAGAAAATGTTTTGAACACCAACATTTCTCCCAATCTGTATGAAAATTTCCCCAAAATTTTATAATATGCTATATGTGTTTCAGATAAAAATTCATTCCTATTACTATAGGTAGAGATAGTTTTGGGGGAAAAAAAAGCAATTGCATTTTTAAAACTAATAGAATGAACTAGTAGCCTTAGAACTCAGTATCTAAAAAGCAAATTAAGTAAATGCATGTAAGTTTTAATTAAAATATCATATCTATATTTATTTTAAATGTAAATTATTATCCAACAAATAGTTGATGAAAATATAAAGAGTGGTGATGCAAAAGAAAATGCATTCAAAAGACACTTGCAGGAAAAAAAAATGGATTTTTCTTTTTTTAAAATCGAATCTGCAAAATTTTCCCCAGATGGTTCTAATTTCCCCCGATCCTAGATCGTCGGATCGGACATATTCTGCACCCGTGGATTTAATTTGAGCCAACCTCCCCATGATCCTAAATTACCGCTCAAAATTGCATCTGTGGGCCATTCCACCGTCACGTGCAGGACAAAAATACGCTTAAATGTCATTAACATTTCGTCATACAGTCGAGCCTCCATATATCGAACTTCCACATATCGAAATTTTCTATATATCGAAATCCCAGCAAATTTCTATGTTCATTACATAGAAAAACTGTTTCTATATATCGAAAAATCTCTATATATCGAAATTATTTTTCGAGATATTCGAAGATTTTTTACATTTTAGACTGTTTATCTGATGAAAAATGAAGGTTAGGGGAGAACATTATGTTCACTAAAGGTTGCTACGAAACTCATAAGGAATCTGGGGTTGAGGGGTGTGTAGATAGGTCGTTGTTCCGTTCTGGAGTTCTTAAATTCCCTCAAGTTTATTTCAAATATCTTAGTTGTAACCAGTAACACTGTAAAATCAGTTTCAAGTAATCTTTTTTGTCTGTTGATTGATCATCATTCATAGTCTTTTTAGCTTCAGTAAAAATCATTCAAGTTAAGTAGATTGATTTTTTACTTTTCTCTCGATTACATTGTCAAAACGAAAATCCCTTCACGTTGCGAATCAAAATGAACTGCCGAAGAATGAAAATGTATGAAGGCACAAAAACGTAATTTCTGTGAATTTTTCAGTTATTAACTTTCGTTTAATCCGATGCTCGTATAAATTAGAAATTGGGTTTCATGCACTAAAATTAGCTTTAATTTTAATGTTTTAGGAGATTTTTATAACAAAATAAGATCGTTTCTATGTATCGAAATTTCTATATATCGAATTTTTTTCCGGCAATTTGCTACTTCGATATATGGAGGTCCGACTGTATCTCTTAATATTTTAATGAAACAGGGGTAAGGAATATTTTTAATCTTTACACTTGATACAAAGATACTCCTGACACAATTATATTTTTATTAAACAATTTTGTTATTTAAAATAAAATTTATTTACATGCGTCACATGCATCACATCCAAAGTCAACCTCTGGTAATTTGCTTATGAATAAGCTCATATTTTTGCTTTATTAATACAGTAATGACAAAACAAAGTGTAGATTTTGAAAGCTATGGTTCCAACATAAAGGAAACATGTCTCATTAGTTGAGAAATAATTATTTAAACCAAAAAAAAATATGTATATGCCCTTCCTTTGAAAATGGTCATTTTTCCCTGCAGGTGACGGTTCCTATACTTCATAAAAAAGAAATAATTTTTGAAGAAAGTTTTTGCTTAAGAAGTCACACATGCGTTTGTGATTTCTCACGCAACAAAATTTTGTTCATCATCCTTTTAAACTATTATTTTTTTATGAAATATATGAAGTGTCACGTGCGGGACAAAATTACTGTTTTTCGTGGAATAGCCCCTGTTCTTTCCTTCTAGGATTTCACATTTTCTTGTAATAATATGTGTGAAATTATCTGGATTTTTACTTGTTAACTATAGTCTCAGCTATCCTAATCAACTCCTGTTCCCTATTGTACCAATTAAATACGGGCAGGTGGATGGGATTTGATCTCATGTCAGTGTTCAAAAGGGGGGCAGAGCCTGAAAGGTATAGAACACCTGGTGTAGAACATGGAATGGAGGAAATTATACCTTAAAAAACAGTGATAACTTTATTCTGCTAATTTACTGGATATGTGTCATTTTTTAAACAATATGATTACAAACTAAACACTCATCTCCGATTTTACATTCTCTTGTTTGGTACATGTTTTATCGCTAGTTGGACAGAATACATAACCGTAATGACATATATTAAGACTATCATCTAGAAGCCTATTTTCACTGTTCATGTTTTACTTAATCATATGTACATCATGTATAGAAAAGTGATATCGTAATCAGGGTTCGCACTAGGGAAAAAAGTCAGGTGGGATCTTTTGTAGTAACTAAAATTTCATGTGGGATTTTTAAAATTGAAGTGGGAGTACTTATTTTTTATTGGTTGAAAGTTTTAGACAAATATTTATTCGAACAAAGTATTTCCATAACATCGAAAGTGAATGTTTTATTTGTATGCTAGAACAAATATACATCTTATTATATTAAAGATATCGACAAATTTTTTGAAGGAAAAATTAATATTAAAATACATTAATCTTTGCCACAAAGGCAATATTTTGTTAAATGAATCTCTTACTGAATGGTGTGTTAATGAAGTACTACTCTCAATTGTTATAAAAGATGTATCAATGTCTCCAAAAGAAAAAAATTGCTAAAGAAAGATTATGCTGATGAAAGCATTTTGATGCAGCTTTGATCCTACCAAGTTGAGTTAAAAATACAATCGTTTAGGTGCAACTTGGGAGCAGAAGATAAAGTTCCAAAAGGTGCTTGAGCAATCAGCAAACCCAAAGGATATACGAGGGTTGATGCAAAAGTAAGGTTTTCATCAATTTTAGAAATATACAGCAGTCTATTCTCCTTGAAATTCATTGTTGGAAAGAAAAAACATTTCTCTATTTGTATACATACTTGCCATCTTTTTCTGTGCATTAATGTCAACAGTGCCTAACTTCTGTATCGAGTGTCACAGAATTCCACCGCCAACCTGTTGAGGAAGCGTTTCATCCCTTTTTTGACTTTGTCATCGCTCCAGAAACGTTGGCCATCAAAGTATTCCTTAAACTTAGAAAACAAGTGGTTATCACTAGACTCGAGCTCTGGACTGATTGGAGTTGTTAGTTGACTGTCATGTCCCAGTCTGGAGGTGGATTTTTGTGACAATTGATACAAAAGTTAAGGCACAGTCGACAATACTGTTAGATAAAAAGATAGCGATTATGTATAAAAATAGAGAAACATTTTTTCTTTCTAACAATGTAAATTTCAATTAGAATAGACAGTGCTGTATATTTGTAAAATTGATGGGAACCTTACCTTTGGATCAACCCTTGCAGATTACCTCAATCTTTTATTCTAGTTTCTTTGTGGCTAAACTTACATTCCTCTGTTCATTGATAATAGCCTGGTGATAATAGCCTCATTGTATAGCCTGGAGCAAAGGAGAGTCAGAGGGGACATGATTCAGTTATTTAAATTTATCAAAATGAAAGATGTAAATGGATTAAATTTTTGCGGGGAAAGCAGGACAAGGGGTCATTGTTTTAAATTATTTAAATCTCAGGCTAACTTGGAAATCAGGAAAAACTACTACTTTAGCAGGGTCGTGGGCACTTGGAATAGCTTACCGGAAGAGGCGGTAATGAGCAAGGGAGTGGATAGCTTTAAGAGGGCCATTGATCTTCATTGGGGACTAATTAATTGACTAGGACCAGCCTAGCTGGGCCCAGAGCCTGTTGCTGGTCGTCACATTTGTATTTGTATTTGTATTTACAATACGATGGCAGTTGAAATTTATCGTAACAAGCCATTAAATTTATATTGGCTGTCTTTTTAAAAGAAACATGAACAAGAGAAAAATCCACTAATGGTGATCAGCGAGAACAGCTCGCAAAAGGGATTTTTATCGAGAGTAGGATTTTAGAAAGTTGCGGGAATCACGCAATCCTGAACGCTGGCGCGAGCCCTGATCATTATGCAATGACACTAAAAAATAAAAATGGGAGTCATTAGCCAAAATTTTAAGCTAACAATACCTAAAAGTTTAAAATAAACAAAAGGCATGAGTTTAAAGTACAAACAAAACAACTTAATTTTTAGGATAAGTTTACTTGGTACAGTAAAACCTGTAAAGTTGACTACCCTTGTAAGTTGACCACCTGTCTAAGTTAACCGCTATTCTCAGGCACAGAATTAGATCTATATCATATAATTCAACTTCTATAAGTTGACCACCTGTTTAAGTTGACCACCAATGTAGTGCACCGCAAGTGGTCAACTTATACAGGTTTCACTGTATTATATTTGTTCCTTATGAAAAAAGTAGGTACCCAGTAGAAAACCGTTATAACACACACCTTGGGACCAGAGCTTTTGCGTTACGCAGGTTTTTGCATCCTATAGATCATTTCACAACTTTTGAAACTAATATTCAGAATATATATATTTCCATTTCATAGTAAGTTTTAACTGCAGTATGTATTAAAGCACTAATCATTCAATGTAATATTCAAAAAGTATGTTTCACGGTCAAAATAAAGTGAATTATCCAGCAGTTCTCCTATTTTTATGGTTTGCATGACAGCTACATTTTCAAGAGTGATTTTCTTTTTTTTTTTAACTGTAAATTCTAATTTTCACTTAAATCCTTTGAATTAAAATAGAAAGATTTAAAACCGTTGAAATTTTAATTTGCCTAACAATTTTGATGCTTACAATGAAGAACAGAGGGTTTTTTAACTGCAAAACTTGTTGTTTACATCTGAAAAGTTGTGTGGTTTATATAGGGAATTGCGTTATATAGGTATTCCACTGAGTCAGTGACGAAGTCTAGGGGGGGGGTTCCTAAACTTTTGTCACTTGCGGCATCCTTTGTAGAGTAACAATTTTATCATGGCATCCCAGTTTATTATATTGATACCGAAGGCATTAGACTGGGTACATAAAAAGTAGTCGAAAACTTTGTACTGCATAGTGAATAAAATATGACAACGTATATAAAGTACAAATTGAGAATGGAAAAAGGTTAAAAAACCAGCAAACAGCTGTTTCGGCACTCTGAAATACAAGTGCCATCATCAGTGCAATTAAAAACGAAGACAGGTTCAACCCGACTAAAACACAGTCGAGGCGAACTTTGTACTTTATATACGTTGTCATATTTTATTCATTAGACCGGGTATTTGGCGGCACCCCTTACCTCTCCCTGCGGCACCCACTTTGGGAACCCCTGATGTAGTTTATGAGAAATGCAAAAGGAATGTCATCCCTCTACTTTTTCATTTTAACACAAATGTTCCCCCAGCATTTCAAATTTTAACAACAAGCATTACCCCACTTTTAGATTTCAGTAATTTACACTCACTGCCATAAAAGAGCCCTTTTTTTTCCTACAGGAATATACTATTTACGATGATACTGTTGTAACTTTACCCTTAAAATGTGTAAACAAATCAAAATATTTTGAATTTACAAAACATTGCATCTTAAACTGCGTGGATTTGAGAAAATCAACTGCACATCAATAGGTAAAGTCGAAAACAAAAAAATCCTTTAAGTATTTATTGATTAGTTTAATTTCTTAAAAGCTAACAGTACAAATAGGTCTGAAATTAAAACTAGGAACACCGAGTAATCAACAAATACATTCAGATTTTTTTTTTAAATTCTAAACTTACCTTTAAAACATCTTGAGATTCTAAAACATCCCTCAATCCACCATCTTCTATCAACTGAGGACACGAAAGTAAGTCAAATAAAAAAACAAGCTCATCTTGGGTTGAAAATTGCAACAAAGTTATGGGACCTGAAGGTCCTAAATTAACGCCTTCTCCATCAAAAGCAATAATAGGATCCTTTAGAGAAAAAATAAACTTAACAACCGCAGAGCATTCCTTCGTCTTCGTCACAATTTTAACACGTTTCATCATTTTGGTGATAGAATTATCTACGGCCTCTTTGTTCGAGGATATCGGGGAATTATACAACATGCGGTCCTTATAGTCGATGGCCGAATTATCGGCGACTGCTTTTATGATTTGGTTTTTCAGCCTCTGCTGAAACGTCTGACCTTTCTCTTGACTGCGGCCACCGGAATGAATGGGCGAAGAGTTTGTAGAAGATATTGCATTTGGTGTCACTGGGGGCGGTATGGGTACTTGAGAAGTTGCTACCTGGGGAGTGGGGGAAGAGGTGTGTTGGTTAGACAAACCGACAGCCGGAAGAGAACCAGGCTTCCTCTCAATAACAGACACAACGTTTGACTGCACGTGAAATATTTGTGAATTCATTTTCAAAAATGCCAACAAATCTTGTGGATTGTTTACCATTTTCGACCACATGTCTTTCGGAAACCAGGCGGTGAGATGAGCAAATAACTGACCCACTGGTAAGGGGCCTCTGTGTTTCAAAACACTCTCAAAAAAATTTATTAACTGGTTTGTTAGTTGAGGGTCTAATTGCTCCTCTTCGGGAACTTTTGTAATCATCAGACTAGTATCATTACTCAAATTTTCAAGCACACTTTTTAAAACGACGTAGTCGTCTTTGACAACAAACACATCTGAATATTTCACCAGAAATTCTTTGAATTCTTTACCGTGCTGCCCCGATATGTGCCTGATTTCTGGACTTGCTTGAGATCGATGACCAAGAAGGCTTTTAATAGGCACTTCAGCATTGCCATATTGTTCTAATTTGGAGCGAAAATATTCCACTGCTTCGAATGCGTAGTCACGTTTGTTTTTGCCACTCGCATCATCGTTTTCGGATGTGTAGCAAGTGACACTTACTTGATCCTCGTTTATGGTAAACAACGATGGATACTGGGATAAAAACTTGCGAAGACCTGATTGACTCCCGCCAGCTATTTGTCTCATTTCTTTCGTAAATCCTTTCGTTCCGAATTGGCAAGATAAATCGTGAAGAGTCCGAGGCTGTCCCTTGTCAATCAGCCGATCCAAAAAGAACATGAGAGTCATATTCCTAATGTGATCGTAGTCCTTGCTGTCCATGATTAGTTAGTTTTAAATTTGAAATTTGATTTTGGCACAATAATAAGGGTACATAGTGCTCAGGCAGCTATGAGGCCGCTTGCTGATTGCCATCACCAATCAAGCTGTGCCATCTTGGATTACGAGAGGCAAACTCCGGTCACGTGATAACAACAGCTATGCAGGTCGAGGAACTCCATCTGTAGCATTCTGTGAAAATGAAATTCTAGATATTTAATGTATATCTTTTTGGATAATAAATGTGATGAAATACTGTGAAGAATAAAGTATTAAATTTAAGTTTATTCATTACTCAGTTTTTGATTGTTTCTCCGCAACAGAAATAGCATGATTAAGACATTTTCAGACATAAACGAAGGAGTACAAATGGAGCTCAAATGATTTTTTTTCTTTTGCTAAATAACTTTTCTCCTGCTGTTTGATAACTTTTACCACTCTAAATATTATGAAATTCATACATAAATATTTCAGCTTCAGTGTTTCAATTAACATTTTGAGACATCTTTACGAAAAATATTTATAGCTTTCTGCTTTTCCGATTTCACGAAAAGAAGAAGAAAGATGTAAGCTTTCGAGAAAAGTTTCGATATATCCCTTTAAATGCGCCCCAACACTGAAAATTTTCCCAAAAGTAATGTAAAAATACGCGTTTTTTGCTTTGATACAGTTTAAAAAACAATTGTTTACCTTAATATGATCATTATTTCTAAACATCAATTTAGGGACAAGTCCTTGAACCCAAGAATTTCAAGGATGCTTAAAAAATATTACGGGATTATTTGCTGTTTACACTAAATAATATAAAATCCGAATACAGGTAAAAAAGGTGGGAAAACCCGATTTAAACAAAATAGTTCTTTGGGGAAAAGAACATTGGAACTTTCTGTTTATTTTTGTCCCAAAGCAATCATTGGCTGAATTTGCGTAGAGTAACCGACCAACCCAGAACGATGTCATGAAAACACAGGCTGTCATGGTCAAGTCAACTAGCAACCGGTTGTTCTATGTGAAAATAGTCCCTGTTTTTTGCATGTTTAAAAATGATAAATTGCGGGATCAATAAAATTGTGGTACGAGTGCTGAGAAAAGTGATAAACCTTGTGTTCGAAAAGAGCAGTGGTGCTCTTATAAAATTAAAACATATTTAAATCTTTTCAGATAACATCAGGGAAAAAATCGAAAGGGAAAGAAAAATACAAACGAAGAGTTGTTGTTATCATACTTGCATGCTTAAGATTGCTTTTTAGAACAGAATTTCTGACTGTTTGACAAAAAATTGTTGACAATCATTCGTAATACCGAATGAAAATGACTGGTTGTTGTGGAAGGCTCCAAAATATCTTTTTCGATTTGTAACATTGAACATATATCAACTGGCCACATATGATTCAGCCTTACAGGCCACATTTGGCCCGCGGGACGTAGGTTGGGCACTCAGGGGCAGATTGGGTCCCCCAAAAGGACGACAACCTTGAATACCAACGGGCTAAAAAAAAAAAAAAAAAAAAAAAAAAAAAAAAAAAAAAAAAAATGAATAATAAATAAATTAGTAAAAAACCAATGGCGCAAAAAATTATATATATATATATATATATATATATATAAACACCCCGAGGGTAAAAAAAAAACCATGAAGGCACACACAAAAAAAATTAAAAAATAAAAAAAACTGAAGGACGCAAAAAAAAAAAAAAAAAATGACGACAAGACGACCACATAAAGGCGCTAAAATTCGAAAGCACATAAAAAAGGGAGAAAAAACTCACAGGGCACATAAAAAAAAAAAACCCAAGATTCACACGCTCGAAGGCGCAAAAGAAAACTGAAAAGGAGCTCAGGTTTAAAGGTACAAAAGAAAAAGAAATCACACAGGTGTGCAAGATACAAAAAAAAAAAAAAAAAAAAAAAAAAAAATTAAAAAAAAATTAATTTGAATTTTGATCTCTTGAATTCAAATTATGTTTTTCGCAATCACGAGTGTGTGTGTATGTAGGCATGAGTGTGTGGGCGGGGGTTGTGTGTAGGGGGATGTGTATGTGTGTGTAGGCATGTGTGTTTGTTTCTGTGTGCAGGTATGAGTGTGTGGGTACTGGGTAGTTGTGTGTATGAGTGTTTGTGTGTGGTAGGGAATGTGTATGTGTGTGTAAGCATATGTGTTTGTGTCTGTGTGCAGGCATGAGTGTGTGGGTAGTTGTGTGTAGGTGTGTGTGTGTATGTGTAGGTGTCTGTATGTATGCGTGTGTATGTATGTGTTTGAGTGTGTGTTTGTGTGTGTGTATGTGTTTGTGTATGTGTGTGTAGGTGTATGTATTTGTGTGTTTGTGTATGTGTAGTTGTGTATGTATGCGTGTGTGTGTAGGATATAGACGCAACCTGGAGACGGTTTCTGCTATAGGAGCTGCATCGTGAGGAGCCGGTCGACGGTGGTTCTTCAGAGAGTGCTGGCGGAAAAATAAAATGATAGCTCATCAGACAAGTGAGAACAATAAGCAATCGTGATTGCTCAAAAAAATAAATAAATAAATAAATGAATGAATAAATAAATAAATAAATAAAAATAAAATAAAATAAAGAAGAGGAAAGAAGAAAAAACCGAAGTCACCAAGGCTTAAAGGAGCAAAAGGAAAACAAACTAAGGTGCACACGTTCGAGGGCACTAAAAAAAGATGCACGAGGGCACACACAAAAAATAAATAAATAAATAAATAAATAAAATAAAAAAATAATAAAAATAAAAATAATTGAGCCCGCTCAGATTACCTACTACTCAGCTGCCTACTGATATCTTGATTTTAACCTTCATGCTGCATGTATGTTGCGAAAGTTATTAATTGCTATTTAAATTCAATAGATATTTATCTTTTTTCCTATGTCGCATCGGAATGGGAGGTTGGGGGTTTTAAATCATTCTCGTGAAAAAGATACGAAAACTGGATATTACATCAAAATAAAGTTTATTATAAACATATTGTGCATCCCTCTGTTCTTTGTTTAAAGCTATCTTTTCATCAAAAAGAGTTATTAATTATTTTTAAGCAAAAGTGATATTATAAATGAATATAGTTACTTAGTCTTAGAAACTGTTTGCGGTTAATCATATCGAAATATGTTTTAGCATTAGAACAAATGAAAAACAACGCAACGATTTTCGATTTTGAAAACCCCTCTCATAAAACGTTTCTGGTTGCGTCACTGCATGGACACGAGAGAAAGAAACACTTTTCGTAAAACAATTTAATAATATACATTACAGTCGACTCCCGCTACAACGCACTTCGACTTACGTTAAATGTCTACAACGCGAATTTTTTCCGAGTAACGAATTTCAGAGCTAACGCGAAGTTTTCGTCCACAACACGATTTTTTTTGTAAATATTATTACATTCCTTTAAGCATCACACTGAAAGCGAAAGTTCTCACACCAAACTAATCTATGCACCACGCTGTTAGTGCTTCAAAAAACCACTCAGCATCTTTCATTTATTCATTTTTTTTATTCTAAATATTAAAGTGTATGAAATTTCTGTTACCTCAGTGGCACCTTTACCTAAAGTTTGTGAAGATGGGAAGAAAAAGAAAGTTTCTGATTTAAAAAAAAAACCCTTAGATTCTCGATATGCTTGAACAACTACAAAACGTCGACGGTAGCGCGACAATAGGTATAAGTGAATCTTTCATAGGTACAATTAAAAGTCAAAACAAAAAGATATCCGTAAAAGTTCAGAACTTAGTTTCAATATTGAAGCTTGCAGAGCAGTCTAGCAAAATAAATATTATTAAAATAGAAGCTGCTCTTCCGATTCCGAGTCACAACTGACTACAACTGTATTTATGTCGAGGACTACACACTAAGTGCCTTACCTCCATTATTTTATATACCAATAGATGGCAGCACCATCACCGGATCGAACAGTTAATGTGAATTTAGAACTAGTCCACGAGCTAATAGCTACCTGGTGCTAGCACCCCCAGAGGTATCGTTTCACTTGGAGGACATTGAGACCACGAGCATATTTAACGTCGCCCAGTCCCCTTTAATGACGACGGTGGATCTTCGACCTTCGAACTCAGGACCCTCCGGCCCCGAATCCGACACTCTACCGATCGGGCTACCACGGCCCTAGAAGCTGCTCTTGTATTGTGGATGAAAGAGATAAGAAAGAGGGGCTGTTGCCCCAAATTGAAACGTTATAAAAGAAAAGGCGAAGCAACAAATGCATTAGATGAGAATAACGATCTGATCATGGAGCATAAATCATCGTTATCTTCATTTTTTAACTCATAAATATTATTACTGTATCTACTGCACAGTACTATTATAGTTCAGCATGTAATTATTAATACATACTTAGCGTACTGGGTTGTTTTATTTTATGTCTATATCTCCCATTCATTTTGAGCATTTAAAATATTTCGTGTTGAATAAAAGTTTTTTTTTATTTTTTAAATACGGTAAAAGTTCAGTTCTTTATTTAAGAAATTGTAGTGTGTAGTTAGGGAATTTTTTTAAAGCAGTTTGAGGGGTGTTTATAAGTTTTAAAAGAATTTGGTATGCTTTAAAAAAAAGTTTTACATATATTTTTCCATAACGCGAAATTTCAACTTACGCGAGGAGTCTTGGAACGCATCCTTCGCGTAAGTCGAGACTCGACTAATTCCAAAGCATGCCCAACCAAGCATCCAATTTTTGGAGAAGGGGAAGGTACTTTTGATGAATGGTGCTGCCATCTGTACTAATAGCCTTGAAGTAAAATATAATTTAGGTAATTCATATATTTTTACTTATACTACCGTGGGCAGGTAAAAGGCAGTATCTGCAGAAATGAGGTTTCGAGATATTTGAAGAAATGTGTGCTGGACTCAATACAAACGAAGGGAAATGTTTGAATTAGACTTTTTTTTCGCGCCTTTTGTTCAGCGGAAACCAAATAAGCACGCTTGTACAATAAAGCTCACGTGCAACAGATGACAAAAATGCAAAGAAATGAAAAATGTAAAATTTGCAGTTACTGCCCTTTACCTGCCCATGGCAGTATGCTACTTAGTGATACGGAATATTTTGTTGTATCGCATTGATAGGTTTGGGAGCAGTCCCGTCATTTAAGGGGATCAAAAAAAGAGGGGGGGGGGGGATCAAAATTCTTCCCTGGCTTCAAAAAAATAATGTTTTTACGTATAAGTGGGCGATGCTTTTGCTATTTTCGATAAAATTTTCACGAATTATCCAATTGCCCCCCCCCCCTGAAAACAGAAGAAAAAAAAAACAAAAAACAATTGACACGGTCTGTTTGAGAGTTTAACTCATCAACATTTTGTGTTAATTGTCAGAGAATAGGAGAAAAAAATTCGTTTCTTTAAAAATAATATTTACCATAAAAATGTGGGGGTCTGGAAAAAGTTACCTCTAAAGATCAAAGCATGTGATAATGCAAGCAATTTTTTAAAATTGGTATTCATAATGTAATATTTTGCTGTATGTCAAAACAATTTTTTTGTTACTGTTAAAATGATGAAAGTCTATATTTAGCATTTTAAACATTAAATGAGACCTGCTAAAATTCGGTGCAACATTTATTTATTTAATATTAACTTTTTTTTGATTTGAATGTTTTATTCAATTAGTCGTGCGCTCGGGTCAAAGTGGATGGGGGCAAAGTGAAATAGTTCATTTCGTTTACTTATTCAATCATTTATTAAATCAATTATGTATTCATTTATTAATCCATTCATTTGCATTCATTCATTTAATAAATCACTAATTTATTCCTTATTTCAATAACTTTCTTATTCATGCACTATTTTATTCACTCATTAAATTTTCTCACATATATACTAATTAACTCATTTGTTTATTTATTCGCTTATTAATTCTATCTTATTCTTTTCGCCATTATCTAGGCATTCAATTCATTCATTGGAATTCATTCATTTTTTATTTACTCTTTAATTTTATTAAAAGTATTTTAATGATCAAATAGAAAATACTTCACTAGAAAAATACTTTATTTTCACTTTGCTCTCGTGGAAAAAAAGGAAATTTTTTCACCTTTTTTTGAAGGTACAAACTTATTGCCAAAACAAAAATTGTTTAAATGCAAGTTTTTCTGTCAATGCATTTGTTTCATACTCTGAAAATTTAAAAACAAATTTCTAGTTTTCTTATTTTGAAAAAGGTAAGTTATCTTAACCATTTCAATTTTCCCCACATTCCCCTACTTACTTGATTGAAAAGCTTCCTTTTTCTTAGTTTTTACCGTTTTAAAATTTGCGCGACGAAGTGAATCAAAATTATTATTTTTTTTACATCCTTTTGTTCGAAAAATAGTTGAGATTTAATACATGAAAAAATTTAATTACAAAAAAGTAACTCCCTTCATTCTTCTTTACCTCGAATTATGTTTCGTATCGCGTTCATACATGAATAAAACGAGCCGATGTGTGCATCACATAGCTTCCTTTTACTCCAATTTAATGTCATTTTCTCATTATTGGCAATTTTAATGTGATTCAATAGTTTATTCTCTAAATATCACTAACAGTGGCCAAATTGCGACCAGATAAAAAAAAAAAAAAAAAAAAAAAACGCCAAATTTGTCGCCAAGTTGGCAACAAAACTTGGCGACCAAAAGACTGGTGATATATCGCCAAGTGTCCGCCAAATTATAACACCACTTGAGTTTACATCGAAATTAACAATGATTTCCCCCAAAAAAGGGGCAAAAGACCCCCTTAGAAACACCAACTAAAGGGGAAGTGCACAACTAGAGTCCACTAGGAGTCTACGTACCAAATTTCAACTTTCTAGGACTTACCGTTCTTGAGTTATGCGACATACATACGCACATACGCACATACATACATACGTACATACAGACGTCACGAGAAAACTCGTTGTAATTAACTTGGGAATCGTCATTATGGACATTTTGCGTGTTTATATGTTCTTAGGCACTTATCCACGTGTGGTCGAGTAGAAAAAAAAAAACTCAACATTCATTCGGGGGTGAGCAAAATGGAAATTAAGGTCGATTTTTGAGTGAAAATTGTTTCGGGAATACAATACTTCTTTTTTGGTAAAAGGAAGTAAAAAAGGCGAATTAAATAAATAAATTTAAAAATGTACAGTATAATACTAATTTTTAAAAACCCAAATGTTATCGACTAATTTTGAGTCATGTCATGAAAAGTGTTTTACATTTTAATACGGCTAAAGTTAGTAAATTTGAAAGTGTGATTAAAAGTTTTTGATCACTTAAATATTTGTATAAAAAGTTGTCGAAAATTATAAAATTGTTTTTGCAAATTAGATTACTAAAGTTCGTAATTAAGTCATTATTTTGCTCCATTTTGTTACCCTAGTACTGAAAAATAATTGATGTTAAATTATAGATGATGTTTGTTCTCGTTTTGGGATTGTAGATTGATTCAATTAGGTCTAATTACTAGTTCTTGAAGAACGAAGAAATAAACTGTTCATTAATGACAAAATATACGCAGTGGCGTACCTACGAGCATTAAACTCTGGATTATCCGCGGGGTGGATTATTATTCTCAGTCTTTCACACTTCAAAAAAAAAAAAAAAAAAACAATTTCGTCGATGATTAACTGAATGTAGATAGCTGCACGCATTTTCCCTCACAACAAGTGCAAAATATCTATAGTAGAATCCTTGTCAATTCAACAAGGCTGTAACATGATGGTCTCAGATTTTTTTGAATTTAACATTTGTTAAAATTCATAAAAATTTAAGAAATACGTTTTTTTTTTTTTGTTTTGCCCCCCAAAAACATTCCTAGGCCGAGATACAGTCCTGTCATGATTCCTCACTTTAAATCTTTAAAGTACATTATTTCAGGAACGGTAGAACATATTTTGTTGCGGTTGTTTTATTTAAAAGGATATTTTTTCTTGTTTAAAAAAATATGCAATATTTTGAAATATATGCTTTAGTTTTTTTCTACAGTCTTTTGAAAAAAAAAGTTTAAAATAATGTTTTTGATTTTTCTCAAATATGTCAATTTCAAAAAATTTCATTTTTTTTTTAGTTTATTAGTACCACTGAGCACTACTTTCCCTGAAAAGGAGAGCTTCCACTTTTTCGTTTACCAGATTTTAGAGGTCAATTTCAAAATGAAAATTTTTGAAATCGATGTATTTGAGAAAAATCAAAAACATTATTTTAAACTTTTTTTTTAAAGACCGTGGAAAAAAAACTAAATCACATATTTCAAAATGTTGCATATGTTTTTAAACAAGAAAAAATATCCTTTTCAATAAAACAAACCGCAGGAAAATATATTCTTCCGTTCCTGAGATAATGTACTTTAAAGATTTTGACGAAAATCCCAAGTGAGAAATGATGAACAGGACCGCAATCTTAGGCAGCCTGTATCTCGGCCCAGGAATTTTTTTGGGCAAAAAAAAAAAAAGTATTTCTTAACTTGTTATGAATTTGAAAATCTGACTTGTTAAGACTAGATTTTTTAATCTACACTACTTACTGCTTTAGATCTACACTACCAACTGATTCTTACATCCACCCCACTTACTGAATTTTCGATCTACACTACTTAGCTGGTAAACGAATGACTGAACCCAATCTTAAATAAATTCTCCAACCCTCCCCTGTGCGTTTTCGGTGTGACCTAGTTTCATCTGTTGCAGGTAATTTGGTTGCACCATTTGTTCGCCTATGTGTGTAATCTGTTTATAATAATGAGCTGACTTATTTTAGCTTTTACATGCATTTTTACGTATTTATGAAAAGCTATAGTTTAAATGTATACGAGTGTCAGTATTATTTTTTAAGCTATTGCACACACAAGCATCGTCTTTACCTAGTTTACAGATTATCCGCGAATTTGCTTATCCGCGCTTACCGTGCCACTCTATGCCGCGAATAATCGGGCGTTTACTCCTAAAACCAAAGGTGCCTGATGGGTGAACTTTTTCGCCTTAGGGTGAAAAGATGGAGCCTCATGTTCTAATGGAAGCTTAGAAATATGGCTCCGGTGCCTTTTGGCACCTTGCTGAGGTGAAAGACGCTAATGAAGGTGATCAACAGCCCACGCAACATCAAAATCTTTTCCTCCGTAAGGGGCGCATCGCTTGCACTTGAGCTCTGGTATACGTTAAACCACTTTAATGGCGAACGAAGAAGAAGTTGCAACGCAGTTGTGGGTATTAAATTTTCACATTGAATAGAAAACGAAATTCAACTGAAATTCAACATTTCTTGGATAGATGTTTAAAATATCACGTAAATACAGTCATTTAATCATGGTGTAACGTTTAGGGCTTTTCAACAGGCTTAGTGAAATAAGGGCAGGGGCACCCCGAACTTAAAATTTTGGACTGGGGGAAACTCGCAGTTTGCGGAATGGAACTCCAAATTTTGTCGAATGATAAAATACGAATATACAAACATGCGCACATATAATGAAAAGGAACATTCGGGCACTTAAAAATCACAACATTGCAGTTATGCCTCCTAATTTGCCAAGTGAAGAAAGTTTTGGGAGGTCGCATTGACTTTCCATCTGGGCGTCCCTGTTTAGAATTAAGAGATAAACTACTTTAACATTGCAATACTATAAAGTGAAAATTAAGTTTCCAACTAACGTTTTTCATGCACACCGATTGCGCTGTAATTTGAGATACTACGCTGCTTTCGCATTTCCCATTTGGATTGGTTTACTGACAACATACATTTCGAGCTCGTGTACTTGGTCCCACAGGACTCGTTTATGAACTCACGTCCAACATGACAGATAGTAAGTACAATGCAAGCACATAGTGTAGGACAGAACTAACAGAAGAAAAGAAGATACAACCAGGGCAAAGGACGGAAATCGAACCCACCACCCTGGGAATTTTTAGAATAACGCGCTACCCAACTGTGCTATTTCCCATTAAGATTAGCCAGGACCGACGAGAGGCTAAGTTTGCCTATCAGAAGCTAAAAGGGCCCTTCCCATGAGGTGGGCCGGCTCGAAATAAGAGTAGTATAAATTTGGCAAGTTTTAAAGGTGGAGGGGGGGGGGGCGATCAAACTGTCCACCTACGCTTTCGGCGACCCTGAGGTCAGTTTTATTTATTTATTTTTTTTAATAAAGAAGCTACAGAGTTTCACACACATAGAGGATTACGTACTAAGTGCCTTGCCTTCGGACACACACAGGAAAGATTTACATCACAATTGAAGGAAATAACACTCAGGGCACCTACGGGAATCGAACCCACGAGCCACGACCTATAGCTTAGAAGACGAAGAAGCTTCTACCATAGAACCACGAAGGCCCTGAAGCCAGCTATACAGCTGCAGGGAACTTTCTCAACAGTTGCAAACAGAAAGCAGAAAATCTTACTAGAGATACCACCGAGCTATATCTGGACTGAGATCAAAACTAAATGTAAGAATAATACAATTAAAAGTAAATAAATAAATAATATAATATCTAAATATGATGCTAGAATATAAACCAAACTTTGTATTATCGCTCACTGAGGCTGCGTTCGGAAACGATCCACCGGTTACACCGCGTGGTTAGTCCGGTGTGGTTATGACGTATTTGGAATTTCTCTAGGAATTCCGGTAGAGCAGCTGTGTTTCCGAACGCTCGTGGTTAAACCGCGGTAGTTCTAGTTCAGCAGCAAACGACACTCCAATCAACGCGTAACTTTCATAATAGGCAAGTCACGTGTGTTACGATCAAAACATGAAACACGACCGGATTGGCCAACACAGACTTTGTGACGTTTGTGATCTCGCTAACCGCTTCCAGACAGCGGTGCCACAGGTTGCTACCAAGTCGACCGCCAGAAAACAACCGCAGTGTTTCCGAACGCGGTTAAGTGACGTCAGCGGTTCCACCGCAAGCGTTTCCGAACGCTTGCGGTTGCACCGAGGCGACCGATCCGCGTTTCCGAATGCACCCTGAATATCCAACTAGAATGAAATATAAAAGTATGGCCACACTCAATTCGAAAAGTCAGACATCAAACGTTTCGGGTGGGGCCGTGGTAGCCCGATCGGTAGAGTGTCGGATTCGGGGCCGGAGGGTCCTGAGTTCGAACCTCGATAGTCGAAGAGCCACCGTCGTCATTAAAGGGGACTGGGCGACGTTAAATATGCTCGTGGTCTCAATGTCCTCCAAGTGAAACGATACCTCTGGGGGTGCTAGCACCAGGTAGCTATTAGCTCCAGGTCTAGTTCTAAATTCCCATTAACTGTTCGATCCGGTGATGGTGCTGCCATCAATCGGTATAAAAAAATAATGGAGGCAAGGCACTTAGTATGCAGTCCTCGACATAAATACAGTTGTAGTCAGTTGTGACTCGGAATCGAAATCGAAACGTTTCGGGTGACGCCCACTTTTTGTAGTTGGAATAGTGGAATGATCAGTGTTAAGAACAGCTACTGCTTGCCTATCCTAAAAGCTTTCTTTAAGAGGTAAGTGTTGATTCTATAAATTATGTTGTTAAACATGCATACAATTTATGCGTTGAATTGCATTTTTATATTTTATAACTCTCAGTAATCTTTAAGTATACTATTAATAAAATATAAAATCTGTACCTCAAGGGCAGACAAACGTGAGTCCAAATATTGTGATTTTACGGTTATTACTGCATTGTATGTAACCTATTTCGCATTGACCCATTACAACGCGATTCTATGTTAAAGGGTAAAAAAATCCTTTATGATTATTTATCAGTGTTATAAGTGCTCGAGTCCCATCCTTTGTATGCACCAGACAAATGTTTTGACGCTTTGCTGTAAAGTAATGATAGTATGACTTACGTTAGTCTGGCTTTAAGTTACAGAAAAAAGCAGGTTCTGGTATTTATGTGACATACATTTGAGGATCATGTGCTGTTCAATTGTTCCATTGATAGGTATGTAGACCCATTACTGGAACACAGACCAATTTTGCGTTTGCTGTTTAGTTGATGAAATCGTTCGGTTTTTTACATGTTTTAATGTGTTATCTGATAATCAGAACCAAGAATAGGCCACCTGGCCAGTTCAAGGTGCACTTGTGGTCCATTACTGGTACACTTGTAGCCTATTGCTAATATAACAGAGTAATTATTTTTTCGAGCTAATATCAAACTAATCTGAATGATGGTAACTTTCTGATTATTTGATCGGAAAATACTCCATGTTTTTTTTTTTTTTTTTTGTCAAGTTATTCAATTATTTTGTAGAATTAGGGATTGAAGGAAGCATTGAAGTTGCTCCAAGCTTTTTTTCCATGCTTTTGTTTTCTTTTTAATGTCTTCATTTTTTAAGTGAATTGCTTTACTTTTTGTCTCGATGCACTTCTTGGATATATTGAAATAAATATATTGGAAAAAAAGTAGTTGAATCAGCAAATATGTTTAAGAGGCACAATTTAGAAGTGTCCACTACTGGTACGTCTGAAATTTAGTATGTTCATTACTGGGATACGTGGAAAGTTAAGAATATTTGTTTCTTTCAATTAAGGTATATTTTTGATTTTGTGCCTTAATAATGGCACATGAAGGCTCAAATATTGATGCAAAACATCTTATGACAATTTTCTGAAACTTTTTATTGAATTGACATAATGTCCTTCAACAGTCCATTACGGGTATACTTATCTTAAATTCGAATTTTCCTGCTTTGTTAAAACCATTAACGGAAAAATGTTTATAATTTACTGGAATATTATACCTCTGATTATGCTTTCACCGACATTTCGTTTGTTATTTCAGATTAGTCCTCATAAAATTTGGAATTTTGATATGACTATTTTATTTTTGGTATAATAACGAATCAAGCGTTTTGTGATAAGTAAACCTCATTTTCTGTTCAAGTTTTTTTGAGCAATTTTTAGTCAACAGCTTTTTGAAAAAGGTCTTACACTTACAGGAGGACGGTATCGAGTTGTTTTTAAGAAGCAGAAAAAAAAATTCTGTTATGCTAAGATATTGTGCCGAAAACGGAGGCAAAAAGCCTTGATCTATTTGTCTTTAATTTTGTGTAACAGTCATTTAAAAGTGTAATAGCTTCGAAAATATAAATTTTTAAAATCCAATCATGCTTTTGTGCTAACCCTGTCTTCTGAAAAATTGAAAATTGGTAGTCGGTGAGTATTTAAAAGTGAACCGGCAACTTAACAATTGTGCTAATGTCTCTCATTGTCTGCTAGCTGTCACAGCTTATGAGACATAAAATAGTCTATGGCTTTTTAATTTCAATGCTTAATTTGGTGTCAGTGGGTAAATAAATTAAAATTTAATTCCTTTAATTATTATTGGAAAGGTAAATGGGAAAATTTCCAGTTTCTGTCCGATCGACCCCTTCCACATCGTTATATGTAAAACTTCAGACAGCATATCTCACCCCAGCAAAAAAAGTGATACAGCTCAAAAAAAAAAAAAAAAAAAAAAAAAAAAAAAAAACACATGAGAAAATAAAGGTCTTACGCAATGTAGTAATTTTTAGCCATTTAGTCACAAACATTACAATACGAGCAAAAAAAACTAGAATGTAATGTTTACTGGTTAATTTTGTACAATAATTTAATAATGAAGATTTAAAGTTCGAAAGTTTTTCGAATAAATTATGAAATTTTAATGATGTGTCACTATTGATTATATCTTTTTTACGCCTCCACGCACCAGCTATGTAAACTGACTTTGTGCGAGTTTTGATTTAAAGATTAGCATTAAATTTAGATTTTAAAAATCAGTACCTACTACATTTTCCCCAAATTTTAAGTTGTCACTTTGCATGCAGGGGTGCGATATTTCCAAAATTAGAAAATTTCAAAAAATTAGTCCCCCACTTTTGGAACCATCACCTTCTATTTATGCAGCAATTAAATTTCGACTTTTCTTTCCGGAGAAAAAAGTACGTACTGTTCAATCATCGTAATTTCTCAACATTGTTAAAATCCAACTTTAAATTAATATGTACCAAATTTAACAATTCAGTTTCTAAAATCGCAAATTTGTATCAAGTCCTTAAAAACCTGGCATACTGTTGGCATTAATTATAGTGATAATTTTGAATATTATATTGATTACTATGAGCACAAGTGAAGGAAACCAATGTAACATCTTTTAAATATTTTTTTTCCTCTGTTTCTCCAATATCATGTATTGCTAAAACGATTAACTTTATGTGAAAGAGAAACTGCAAGAAAATTTACATCAATTTTAATGAAGTCTGAATCATCATTGTGGGTAAAATCACCTGATTACCCGATTCTTATGGATTTTACGTGTATTAATTTTTATTTCAAATTGTTGAATTTTTATCTGAACTGAAAAGATAAAAATGGGAGACATTTTAACTGTTGTGATATATTGGTAAGTAAGCATAAATATAGCAAGTGAAATCAACTTTTTGAAACTGGTCAGTAACCTTGTTTGCAATGCATCTACTCTTCAAATCAGGCTGGTTATGTTGTCGGGGGTTGAGGGAGGGGGAATGATAGAGGCAGTAATCTTATCCTTCAAATACGCTGACAATTCCTAAGTCAACTTTTACGTCCTCATAATCCAACAAAATTGACTTTTTTGTCTTCAATTTTAACTTTATGGTTTACAAGGTGATATGCGACAACCCGGACTTTTCAATTTTTCGTGTAAACCCAACACTTAATTAGCAGGAATTACCTGAAACTCAATGTAGTTTGAAAATAATGTCAAAAGCAAATCCTAAAGGGAAGCTAATTAGCTTAGTTTTACAGCGTATTAGTAATTTATCTTGTAAAACTTACTGCTTTCCATGAATACTTCTCGGATATTACATTGACAGCTGCAAATTTTCTTTTTATCACAATGCAATATAAATTTTGGTAAAAACATATTTTTTTTTTGCTATGTTTTTCAGAAGTACAACTTGCATTGCTTAATGACTCTAACTACGAGTGAATATAAAATCATATATGGCTAAATTTCAAAATAGGAAGAAAAAACATTTTTTTTTAAAACTTAAATTGCACCAACACTTGAACTAAGTTTTACTAAACTTGATGTCAGATCTTTTGCACAACTAAATCCCGAAAAGATGAACCTGCTTCCAGTAGTGTAGAGAGAGGGCTTGGGAAGTTTTTCAAAGAAAACAAGACCAACCTCATAGTTGTATGACTTAAATTAGTAGAAATATTAATTAAAAAGTTTATAACATTACGGTGCTCAGGAATTTTTATTTCTTTCCTGTTGACATTTTGTATAAGGGTTTGAAAATAGAATAATAGTGATTCTTTTAAAAGGGGAGATTTTATGCCCGCTATCTAAATCTTAAAACAACTTTATCGCCTATAATTTTATTTTAAATTAGCATCATTTCTCTTTTATTCGGATAGATAAATCTTAAAACTACTTTTTTAAGAAATAGTTTCGTTAAAAATTTTATTGTTAATTAACTTCGTTTCTGTTTTATTCTAAGAAATGATTTTTAGTTTTTTTTTTGCCATTTTAAAATATGCGTTAACAAATAACACCTTAATTGTTTCAGTAGGACTGACGTCATCAAAACAACCAACCGAGTTAACCGGTTGCTTTATTCAAACATAACCTTTATTTATCGTCTGCGTCTTTTTATTTTTTATGGCCAACGTTTTTAATTCTTTTCACCATGTCAAAGTTATTTCTTTAGTTAGGTTTATTGTAGTGAAAGTTTACCCTTATCAGCTTCTTATTTGGTAAATTTAGGATGTGCGAAATTATGTTTATTTTGTTGCACTTTTCCCTTTCACGTTTTGCAATTTTCTAGAATGGGTGAGTTTTCGAGTTGTAATAACTCTTTTACCCTCATTTTTTAAAACTTTTGAAATACATTTTGTTTCGTTAAAAGAACACGTCAAACTAAGATTGTTACGATTTCCTCAAATGAAACAGAAATTCCGGAACTAAGAAAATTTGCTTTTTATGATTTTACCTAAATCTCAATTGGAAGCTGATGACTTGGTATTGAAGGAATGTAATCATTAGCATTTAATAATTCATGATGCTTTAATTTCACGTAATCAATCAAGCAATATATGTCGTTTTATGTAAAAAGCTGATGGTACATGGTACATGATTGGTACATGAATATTTTGGATATAGTCTATCAGATGTAATTCAGAGTAACTTGAGCACAGATTATAGTTGATAATGCGTATATTTTCCATCTTTTGTTCTAATTGAAAATATTAATAATTTGTATCATTCACAACTATTACTAATGTTATGCGATATTTGCCAAAAATATGTTGTACTGGTGTTTTGCAATCCCCGCATTACACGCATTCATTTAATCCTGAACGTGTTAGAAACTGATGTTAGAGTATTACAAAAGCCACCAACATTTGTTTCATTTTTGAGGTAACCCGTGCAACGCCGGGCGATGTAGTTGGTATATTTGAATAGAATTGGTAATATGGAGGGGATAACTCCTAACCCCCTTTTGCTTCGCGTCTGAAGCATTATGTTGCTTGGGGTCGTTCTAATCAGAAATGTTTTAGTTTTTGCAATGTTTCTGACTATATAAAAAACAACACGTGTTCCAAAATTGCACTAAGTACTTGGTCCTTTATACCGAATAAGCACAAAATTATTTTGAAGATATCCTGATTTCCACTTTTATCTCTCAGCCATAAAACAAGCAATGGTTTTCGATTCATCTAATAAACAATTTCTCCACTAGTAGTTAAAAATATTTCATATTTATTTTTTTTAAAGAGCACCACAGTAAGAAAATTTTATACTAAAGAAGGAGGTATTTTTAGGTAGTTAAAGTTCTATTCTTCTGAAGCTCAACTAGTTTCTTTAAGAAAAGTATGCATAAAATAACTTTTCGATATACTTTACAATTTTATTTTTGCGAAGTCAAATAAGGTTTTTCACTTAAATTTTTTTTTTAAGATTGACCTCCACTGCATCTTGAGTCATCGCAGACAAACAGGAATTTGTGTCATCAGATATTTATAAGGATAGTAAATGACTTAGAAAGTAATGTACATGGATTAAAACCTTTAACAAAAACTGAAAGAAAACATTGAATTTTAAACTGAATAAAATAATTAAATTTATTGTTGAAAGCTTGTCAACAGACAGTGATTAGTTACGTCTAGAGACTGGCATGTTTCAGTTTCCCGAGTTTCCAGCTTTGAAGATATTTAATAAAGAAAAAGCACCAATAAATACAATATTTGAATGAAAATGAATTCGAAATACTATACTGACAGCAAAAAATATATTATGAACTCGTAATTTCAAAATAATTGCCTGAATGCGGATTAAGAGGTCACGTCTGCGGATAGAAATAAAAGTACCAATCAATTCATCCAGAAGCTACGCATATATAGTTATAGCTCATGAATTTCTTCTCCAGAAGCTATTCTGCTTGTAGCTACAATTACAAGCGAGTGCCTTGTGCTTTATCAAATTTAATATTAAGCCTTTGGAATTTTTTTCTATGTGCAGAGATCAACACATCGCGTCTATGGCGCGAATAGAATTCATATATATTAAAGTCAGATTATGAAGTAAATCTGTTTACCTATGTTTTTTAGTGGTAATGACTTGTTTTCAAATTTTCAGAACATTCAAATTTTCAGAGCAAAGTTTCAAGTGTTAAAGTACAGAAAATTATGTTTCACCACGTCTGTAGACACGATATGTCCATAAATTCAACACTTTACAGGGACGTGGTGACAAAAAACAAATAACTGAAATAACCAATGGGGCTCGAACAAAGTTGTATAATAATGTTAACCTTTTTTAAAAATATACAATTGCAAATTCAGAGTTCAAACATCTTATCTACTCCCAAGTTTGCCCTCAAAATACCATTTTGGATTGTCTCTCCGTATTGCTAAACGCTAAATACTCGCAATTGCAGTTTATGTGAACACTTTGACATGCTGTTAAAAAAGGCAGGTGCTAGATTTAATTAATGTAGATTAACCTACTGAGCAACTAAAAGATGTAACATGCGATAAATAACTTAATGTAAAATTTTTATAGGGATCTTGTTTGAACTGTGCAAGTAATCTGATTAAATTTAAGAACAATGGATGGAAAGAAAAAAAATGAGTTTGGACTTAATTGTTACAAGTAACTTGCAAAGAGGAAATGACTAGCTCGAAACGTGAGTTAGTTCACCAAACAACTTACGTAAGACCAGGGCTTCCCAAACTTTTTCATGTATCGACCCGTTGTAAGAAACTTACCTAAACCATCGACCCCTGGCAAAACCGCACTAAACTCTTTAAAAGATTTTTTTTTCTTGAGGCATTTCCTTCTATTAACAAAGAGAGAGATAGAAAAAAGATTTTCTCTGCTCAATAAAACTTTGTAGCGAATTTTCAGTCGGTTAAGCAATGTCGAGTGCAACTTGAATAACTTGTAGGTTAGCATCGAAGTTGAATTGAAAAATAACATTGATTTCATTGGAAGTTCAAGAGATAAATCTTTCGAATAATCCATGATGTCAAATGACGTTTGCACGCTAATAAGAAGAAAAAAAAAAAAAAATTCCCCCGAGCAGTGGCGTAGCTACTGTTTTTGCCGTCCGGGGCGGCTCCTCTATTTGCCGCCCTTTCATTAAGACATTTACTAATACATAAAAGCCATCGAAAATATTTGAACTTAAAATTAAAAACTTTATTTAAGGAAAAAGACAAATTAATTTAATCTGTACTCTTCCTACAAGGGCGACCCCTCTTCCGAAGAATGCTCTAAATTTACGTCAAAAATCGCCTAAACCTGCGTCAGAAATTAATAGCAGCGTTCGAGGGAGGGTTTTCTCTCGAATCTTTTTCAAATTTGAAATCAGTTTTGGCCTTTGGGTGACGTTAGGAGGTCGGGGGCTTTTCTTAAATATTTTCCGAAATTAAAGTTTTGAAAATACCACCTTAGACTGTTTTTTAGAGGACGTTAAAGGAATGAGGACGATTCAGGAGCTCACTACTGAATTTTTTTAATTTTGAACTCTGAGAAGCACAGCTGAGGCAGTAAGAAGCAAAGGGATATAGGCGGATTTTTTAAAGTTTCAAGAAAAACGCGTTTAAAGTTCAGACCTTAGGTAGGATTTCATTGACATTTTTTTCTAAATCATGCTGTATAAAAGCATCCATCAGAGCTACTAGTACCATATCTTGCCCCCCCCCCCCAAAAAAAAAGAAAAGAGGTTCACCTACCGTTTGTACTGATTATCTGCAGTTTTTAAATTATGGCGCTTGCATCCCTTTGCTTCTCACTGCCTCAGTTGTAGTCATACCAGAACCTTACATTTCGAAGTCTTTGCCTCCAGTAATAGGGTTTAAGTATGATTCCCGTATCCCCCCCCATCAAAGGCGCTGAATCACCTCCCCCAAAAGTGTGCCACCCGGGGCGAACCCCCCCTTCCGCCCCACCCTAGCTACGCCACTGCACCCGAAACACAAAAAACTTTCAAGAAAAGAAAGATTTATTCCCATGTACCATAAAATAAACTGCAAGCAATATTGGAATATAATATTTAGTTGATAAATTGTATACAACAAAGGAAAAGCTATTTATTACAAGAAAAGGAATGATAATTAAGAAATAACTAAGGAAATTTAATTAGAAGGATGAGGACGTTGAGCTGTCAAAAAATAAATAGATAAATAAGGAAAAAAAAATTGAAGTTATTTAAAATTATTTGAAATCACCTTGTTTCAAATAATTTAACCTATTTCTAGATTATCGTAAGTAATTATTCAAATGACTAAACAGAATTGACTAAATACGAATCTGGGGATATGCAAAAGGGAAATCTTGAAGTTCTTTGATTCAGAAAAAAAAAAAAATTGATGGAATAGAAATAAAACCTCGATCTATGCATTTTAATAACAGCGTAACAGTGATTTCGAATTTCACTTCTTTTGTATGAGCGTAGTTAAATTAGATTTGGACTACGATATTTTAGTCTCAGTTAAATAAAAAGCTCATTAAACCTATATTTGTTTCGTATTCTTTGAATTTTGATTTGACTGGTACTGCTTCAGCGAACCATATCTACCTTTGATGAGTCATCGGCCTCGACAGTTTCATCAACCCCAATGAAAACTTCGTTGCACCCAGGGGGTCGGTATCGACCACTTTAGGAAACCCTAAAATAGACAATGTGTAGCTATTAATGAACATCAATAACATGTGACATGCAGTGTCACGTATGCGGACATCATTCATTTTAAATTTAAATAACTTAAGTAAATTTTGTTTACGATCTAAACCACTACAACGGGGTTACTACTTAAACCAAGTTCTTTTTTTAAATACAATGGGACTTCGTTCCCTGCTCGTTTCACTCGCCAACTCCCGTTCACCATCTACTGTGGTTAAATGTCGCCTGCGGCGGGTTACAATTGATTATTGTAATTAAAATTGATGATTCTTTGCAGTACCCGATGAAGAAATCGGGGGGGGGGGGGGGCTAGGCCAAACGCTTCAGGACCCCTTTGTAGTCAATTATCATTAAATAATAGTTACAATTTTAGCCATTGGCTAAAACAATTTTAACCAATTGGGGACCCCTAAAAAGCTGGGGCCCTAGGCCATGGCCTAGTTGGCCTACTCGTTAATCAGGTCCTGATTCTTTGATTCCCCTGGGTGCCAGGCTTATCCCTGGCCCCTTAAAATTTAAATGGGTGACACATGGCAGAATACGTCGATTCTCCTGGGATGTTCTGTATTCAACGGTACCAGCATGGACCTGGTAGGCATTCACTCTGAAGGAGATGGGGTTGCAGAAACTGACACAGACATAAGCTCACATGTTTTAATAGTATAGGTAAACTTGATTTAAGATTTATAATTTTTAATCATTCATGAAATTCCTAATTCTCTGAGAATGACCCTCGTAAATACGTTGTATAGAAATGGAATACTTTTTAAATATTAATGTACAATTACATTTTCGACTGAGCAGAAATATGGTGGATTAGCCTTTGACGCTTTAATCCAATAAAATTTTTTCTCTGCTTTTCTCCCCCTCCAACAAGAACCCCCGATCCGGATGCAAATGCCTAGCAACTCTGCTTCAATTTCAAACTTTTGAAAATATTGCAACTGAAAATAAATGGAAGAAATTTTCCAACTATTTAATTGAAATGATGTAGTAGTCTAGCGACATTGGTCTAACCTTTGATCCTAAAAATGTAGCGATTAAGAAAATATCTAATTCTAATAGGGTATCCCCATTCATGAACTTAACATTTGCATCATTTAGTTCGAGTTAAATGGACTTTAGAATCTCAGGAACTGCTACCCGTTCGAAGAGGCAAATATTAATGCAAAATTTCTTCGGTAAGTTATTAGCTTTCGAGGATGATTTTAAAGACATCGCAGTTATATAACTTTACAGAATTAGGATAAAATTTATGTTTCGTGAAATCAATTCATTTGCTCCTATTTCGTGTAGAGCAATTGGTTTTTCTCTTAAAGTACATGAGCATAAAATGCAACTTAAGGTTTACATTTGCGATGACAAGTAAGTTGTTTTAGTTTTAAAACTAATAATTTTGGTATAATGCTTGTTCAAATGCGTCAGAGAAGCGAACACTTGAGTGGGACAAGTTCCAACACTCGTAAATAATTCCAAACTGCTTCGGGGAAAGTCGACTCTTCCGCGTTTCTGCTAGACTATAAAAGTTATTTTAAGTTTTCTTCACCAGACAGTCAAGTAACCACGGTCACCAGAATTTTTTTTTTATAAACACTAGTTTTTATATTTCGTGTATAGCAGTGAAAACATGCAAAAAAAAAAAAAAAGTATTTCAACGTGAAAATTCAATTTCCACTGAGCTTCACCCAGATTTTAAGGGTGAAAACTGCAAGAGGAATAATAAGTATCATCCTCTTCAGACCCTAGGATAAACCACAGTTCAAAAGAATAAAAATCTTCGCCGTTCATAGTGAAAACACCGGTATTCGGTGTAACGGTATACCGGGATTGCAATCACTAGAAGCCGGAAATGACGTAGTGATGAAATATTTAACTGGAAATACAAGAACATCACATATTCACTAAGAACGAATATCACTAAATTAAGGCGTCAAAATGAGTAATCAAATTACATAAAATAAAACATGCCTATTTGTTTCTCTAGTTGAAAGTTGGGACAAGAGTAGTTTTTATTCACTCGTTATAGTCGGGTTATTTCATTTCTGGCATTCTCAGATAAAACCCGTCTTGATTATTGCCTAGATCAAAATATTTATTTGAAAAATGTACTTTTTCTTTTGATGAGATGTTTACTTCAAAGTAAAGATGGTTTTCGAGCGGATTATTAGTTGTCTAAATTGTATCTTTTTTAGTAAAGCTTACGGATTGCAGTTTTTAGTTAATCTACTCTAACAAAAGTAAACTACTTTTAAAATTTATTTGAAGAAATGGCAAAGTCCATCATTTCAGATGCGACCTTCTTAAATTTTGGATTTGCTTCAGCAAGCTATCAATCATGCAATAAATATTGAAAAGTTAATTCTAATGTTTCAGTAGCTTTTCTCTTAGTCTCGTGCCAAAAAAAAGAGGTATATTTAAACTATACATATGTATACACCTAACTATATGCCATTATAACTAAAATTGATTTTCATGCATTGTAATTTTTATGTTAAATCCAACAATAAAAAACATGTTTAACTTGTTTAAAAACATTTTCGGAAGGAAATTAATATTTGAAATGAATGATCGGAAACTATATTACATGTTCATGAAAAAAATTTCTGCGGGCGTTTTTGTACGTATATCCCATCAATCGTTTTAACGCTGTCAGGCATTTTCATGGTATTTGACATTTCACCTTCACATGTGGCACCCCCATCACCACAAAACTTTATAAACAACACTTCATATTCCATACTGAATATCAGGCAAAAATATGAAATAATATGGTGTAAAATCTAAGGCCCAAGACTGCCATAAAAGAAGTTATTTCTTGCGCAAAATAGCATGTTAATCCCTTTTCTTAGATTTAACATCTTAATATCAGTTTATTACTTCCGTGTTGATCATAAACATAAATCATGATCAGCCAGAAATGTGATTCTATGATGCAAAAAATGACCAACAGAAATAGAAATCATGCTTATGTATTAAGGTAATAAACTATGATGAAGAATGATTCCTTATTTTAGTTATAATTAAGAAATTTTTTTACTAACAATTTTAATTTGTCAGCTGAAAAATCGTAGCGTAAATTATTGTGTATTGCTTGCTGTTGCTTGTTGCTGCAATACTTGCGTATTGCTGTAAATCTAAAACATGTGTCTATTTTTCTATTGAGATTCTGACGCAAAATGTTATAAGCACTCAGAAAATGAAACAGTTACAAATCTCGGTATTCAAAGTTAGTTTCAAATAAAGAAAATTATTAAGGGTCAGTTTGTGTAAAGGGGATACAGAATTTCAACGATTTAACTAGGAATTGAGAACTAAAATTTTGTACATTGTTTCCAAGACTACATTCTCTGAGAGTAAGTCGGTGTGAAAATTTTGACTAACTATTCGTTAGCGAATGAAATCATGTTTCCGTTTTCCACAGCGTGTTTCCTTTTATCTCAGAAACTATGGGGTAGTTGGAAACATCCCACTTATTTCCATGAAGTTCATATTGTCGAACTATACATAGTATAGAAGCTTTTGAAGTTCTAAATCAACAATACTCTATCTCTGGTCCGTAAGTCACGTGCGACCACCTGCAAAGTCACTTACTACCTACGAGCTAGGGGTCCTCCAAGAAAGCAGGGAAGCGAGCAACAAAAGTTAAGGAATTTTTAAACCTACCCATATAAAGCTTTTTGTGTAGGGAAAAACTTGGCATTAAATTTTAAAGAAAAATGCTAAAGCTACAATTAAACACGTAGTTTCTAATTTGTTTTGAAAATTCGTCTTTTTGATGCAATTAACTCTTGAAATATTTATAATATCGATTTGGTTGTGACTTTATTCGATTCAACGAAAAAAAAAAAAAAAACAATAAAGCAGTTCTCAACTGCTAGGATACATAGGTTGACCCCCTCCCCGTTCCCCCTCCCCCCGCAAAAAAAAGAGGGAAAGGCACAGCAAAAAGTCGGGGACTTTTCAGACATCCATTAGGAAGGCATAACAAAGCTTTTTGTGAAGAAAACCTTGAGTTCTAATATTTTTCAAGGAAAATGCTAAGTTAATGAACAGTTATTCGAGAAAATTTGCAACAAATTGGAAAAGTAAAAACTGCCCAAGGGTAGTCTTATTGGTGTTACTTGTTGTGGCATTACATATTTGTTTTTAATATTCTTTATTTAATAAGCATTAGTCAACTAGAGTAAGTGCTTGATTCTTCAATTTATGAATTTTTATTCTGGCTCGAGAAATCCCAAAAATGTGCCATGAAGTCCGTGGGTTCCGCGGAGCGAAGTTTGAATGTCAACGCGTTTTGAAGGGTTTTACATAAAGATAAAGTAAAACTCATCCTACTAACACATGATGAACCCGTAGGATGTTGAATAGGTACTCATTGTAAAATGTGTTGTGTACAGTGGCGCAGCGAAAGGGGGTGGGGATTGAGGGTGAAAACACTCCCCCCCAGAGACATTGGTTTTAACATAAATGCAAACTTTAATACAGTAGTTTATGCATATGAAAGGGCTGTTTCGATCAAAAAACCCTTTCAGGTATTTTTGGTCAAAAAATCCCCTTCAAAAGGTATTTTTGATTAAAAAAAAAACCCTCTTGAAGGTAGTCTACATTAAAAAAAAAAAAACCTCCAGAAGGTACGATTGATCAAAAAAAAAAAAAAAAAACATTCCAGAAGGTATTTTTGATAAAAAAAACCCCTCCAGAACATATTTCTGACAGCGCTAGTGGTTGTGTATGTATCGTATGCGTAAGTATCAGTATGCATACTTATGTATTAATCCTTTGACACATTAATAAAGTTATGTTGTGAAAGATTTACATACAATAGTTTCAACCCTCGATGTACAACATCTGGCAAACATCATTCATTTCATCTGCCGTTACAGGCTTTTAAACGCTTCTGAGACGTCGTCATTCAGGGGGTTAATTAACCAGAGTTTCCTTTTGTGATTATTTTCTTTTGTCATAAATGAATATCCTATCAAAACCTTAACACTCATTTCACACCTAATATAATCAAAACCATTAAAACTTAATTCATACACTCTAAAAACAACATTTTCAAAAATGACGAAAAAGTTCTCAAATTTGAACATATCGCGAGTCAAAATGGCTCCGACTACGTGGTATTCAAATTTAAAACATTCAAATATTCAAATCAACATGTGTGCTCATTTTTGAATATGTAATAATTTCAAAATTGAGTATTATGTATTCATTTTTGAGTATGAAATAATTCAGCACACTATTTTTGAAAACATGGGTACTCATATTTGAAACAAAAGGTTTCAAGAAAATTTGAAAGCATGAATGTACTCATTTTTGAAAACTTCATTTTTCTCAGTGTACCTATATGAAACTGAAGTCTTATTTTTTAAGCTTATTTATATGGTTTTGTGAGTGTTTCAATTTAAACTCCTCACATTATAGTTTTTTCTAACAATGTAACATTAATATCTCCAGTGCCTAGCACATCATTAGACGTTTAAGTTTCCACAACAAATATACGACTATTAAGAACAACTTAATAACAAAAATGAAATAAACTTGGGGGGAAAATTGAGATCAAGCATCATTTCGATTAATCGTTTTGTAGCCCGAAGCTCATCATCATTTCCCAAGAGGTATAACACTAATTTTGCAACCGGTTGTAAACGCGTCGGAAATGTAGTTTTCACGCATCTACGATGTTCACGATGCTAAAATATGCGGTATTCCTGGTAATGGTGTTTGAAGGAAAAAGTCTTTTCCTAATGGTATAGACAAGAGTTTTCAGCTGTTTATATCCCTAATCTAAATTTCAATAAATAAATAAGAAACAAAACATTTGTTTTAAGTATATTAGCCTTCTAAAAAGGTATTAAGGTATTTTACTCAATTTACAAACTGTATTTAACTTTATCTACAAGTTTTAAATTTAAAAGAGAATATTTCTTTATGTATTTGCAAAGTTGAAGCATAATGTGAAGATGCTTATGTAATTCTGGTATCGTGCATAAATAATTTTCATTTCTTCCTGCGTAAATAATTTAGTTGCAAGCGAAACATTTTTTGAAACTTTTTGTAGCTATAAAGCACAATTTAGAATCATGTAAATTTTGACGCCAGTGTAATCATTTTTAAAATGGACTATATATACATAAATATCAAAGAAAAAAGTGTAAATTATTTTTTTAAAAAATCCGATTCCGTTTTTTACCTATGGAGAAGTTGAGCACTGTTGCATATGTTACCTGAGCAAAATTTCAGGAGTGAGGGGGGTGGAGAGGGGGGACTTCTGTTTCCATTTCGTTGGTGATTTTAGGGGTCTTCCATCCAAATCAAGCCGAAAAGATTATTTTCTATTAGACCATATCATGTTTTTATGACACTTTCAGAAATCTTATTTTGACATTTTAGTTAGCTATAACAAGCTGCTAGCTTCGTTGCCCGGCACTTCACGGTCTACTTCGAAAATAAAAGTTGTCAAGTAACGTATGTTCATCAATCAGGCTTAAATAAAAGGGAAAAAAATAGGATGAAGTTTCCAAACAGCGAGTAGAAAAAAGCAACTTTACGACTCACATTTAAAATTTGGTTTGGAATAAATAAAAAAAAATGACAGAATGGAGACGGACACTATTTTTTGTTTTCCTGAAATTTTGCACTTAACATAGCACCTGCATCCAACTTTTGCGCACTGACTAGGGTAAAAGCCAAATGGGGAAAAAAAAATTGCGCTCCGCCCAATAATAAACAAAGCAATCAAGTGGCATAATGCAAATTAACATACCTTTTGTAGTTATTTTTTGCAAAACATTTGTAGCAAATTTGAAAAGGGTTTAAATCCATAGACCTACAAATTAATAATTCCAACAGTTTTTTCTTTGTTTTAATACCATATTTGAGGCAGTGAGAAGCAAAGAGATGCAAGTGCAAAAACAGAAAATTTGGAGATAACCAGTGAAAATTGTAGGTGAACCTCTCCTCGATCTTGAGGCAAGAGATAGTACTAATATCACTGGTAGTTGTTGCTATACAGCATGATTTAGAGAAAAAAAAAATCAATGAAACCCTACCTAGGACCGCAACTTTAAACGCGTTTTACTCGAAACTTGAAAATGTCCACTTACATCCCTTTGATTCTCACTGCCTCATTTCTCAAATATTTTTTTTTCAAAATCTAACATGACAAATGTGATAATATCCATTTAACAATAGATTCAAGTAGCTGGAAAACTAAAAGTTATTGATAGTTATATTTAAAAATAAAAGGCTATTTCACATGAAGAAAGGACTAGAGAAAACTTGAACGAATTGTATTAATTCAAAATTATCATTAGTGTATAAATTGCGCTGGCACTGTTGCAGGGCATATTTTAATGGGTTTTTTTTGGGCAACTGCCCACACAGTCAAATAAAATTTGCCCCAAAGTCAAATAAAATTGCCTACGTACATTTTCCTAAATGTTTCCATCGGTTACGTGTTATGGCCATCCGTCATAAAATTTCTGCAAATTAAAAACCGAAGAGAAGGAAAACCAGAAGCTTAACTTTACAAAGAGAGGTTTCATATGAAATCTTTTTTTGAAAAAGACAATGTTATTTGAATTTGTTGTATTGAAATGAAAATGAATGGTTGTATTATAATGAATGAAATGAAAAAAAATCAAAAACTCAGGGACTGTTTGAACTATTTTAAATGCTGAGTCACAGCGTTTATGTTCTTTACACTCTTTTCCTATCGAACAAAACGACCATTAGCAATAATTTCCCTAATTCCAATTTTCACACCTCAACTCTGACGATTATTCAACTAACCCCCCCCCCCCTTCTGAGGAAGTTGGAGTTGCCCACACAGTCGAATTTCCTTTAAAATATGCCCTGCACTGTTATGTCCTGAATTTCCATCAATGGTGGGAGGGGGGATTATAAAAAATCACAATTTTCTTCTGCAGTGGGGGGTTGGGGGGGGGTGAGTTTCGTAATAATAGTCCTTAAATGTATCTATGTATTACAATACTAGGATTGGCAAATATGGCTCAAAACTGTAGATTCTGGCGGATGGTTTCTTCCCCAACACCCTTCTCTCTCCGCTTCCACGCGTTGACAGTGCTTTCTATTTAATCCTCGTGCAACGTTTCTTATCATTTTATTCCGAATTTGAGACATGTTCATCAGTAAATATGACATTAAATAATTAAAACGTTTGACAAATATTGAACTTTTAAACATTATTATTAAAAAAATCAGAACATTTAATGCGAGAGATTTTGAGGCATTGGGTAAAAGTCACCTATTAATGCTAAAGATTTTACGAAAATGCGAGATAAATGCTATTTTTAAAGACCGGAAAATCTGTGTGTCAGACGTAGGATAAGGCTCTGTTATTTTGACCTCATTGTACGCAAGTTTGAAGAAGTTTCCGACAATTTTACAGGTCCTACCATGGGAAGCCAAGTGACAAGTTCTGCGAAAGAACGAAATGCGGGAGAATCTTAACATCACTATAAATATATGTAGTTATTGTGTGTGACACTAGTTGAGTGGGCTTAGGGGAAATATCGCTTAGGGAAAAGACTTGGTGGTTGAACGTAGGAAGCATTCGGAGTTTATTCTAGCTGATGATTGTGCGGCTAACTGCAATAAATCTTACACATATTTCTGTTTTAAATGGGAGTGATACACATTTTTTCTTGTAGCGTAAGTTTGGCTTGTATTTATCTATGGTGAAGCAAGTGTTAATTTTTTTGGCTGTCAAATTCTTTTATGAAGTCATTCAATGACTTAATTCTTGAGTTTTTCTGTTTCGTTTCAAAATGCGCGAGGGAGATAAAGCTGTGCAACTAACAGCAATAAACCTTTTTGAATCAAAGCATTTTTTGTTACAACATAACTTTGATTTTTGTGCAGCAGGGTCATTTCACGGTAATTTAGACATTTATGTAGAGTCTGTAATGCGACCTTTTTTTTTGCCCTAACTTTTAAATTTACTATTTGATTAGCATATTGTTTTATTTTGAGCTTTTCCTACCAATACACCAACTCAAAAAATTTGCAAATCAAAGTAAATTAACAAGTTATATCAAAAAAAGATCACAATACGGACTCGACATAAATGTCAAAAATACCGTGAAGTGACCCAGTGACGAAAAAAATAGTGCTATTTTGCCGGTATTTATTACTATTATTATTATTAGTTTCTTCAATAATTTTTGATTTGAAGGATAAAATTTTGTAATGATAAGTTTGTTTGACTCATGAGTAATATAAAGTAATTTTTCGTTAAAACACTTATAACTGTGCTATTAACTGCAATTAAATCTCAAATTTTTTTTGGGTTGAATGTAAGTATTAATAGTTTTGTGACTAAGTCGGATTCTATAGCTTTACGAGAAAAAATTAAAGTTTACTGTTTCCGTTGATTTTATTAATTATTCCATCATTTTTAGCTTTTACTTCATAACAAAAGTCAAACATATACTTTTTTATATTTGACTTTTGTTACGTATACGTTTATACATTTGTCAACCGTGCCATAAATGTTTGTTCTGATCAGACCCTACTTATTGAAGAACTGAGTTTTTTGAGAAGTGTGGCTCTTGACAGAGGTTTTCCTCTTCAAATTGTTGACGAGGCTTTTTACAAACTCTCAACCCGAAATTAAACCCCCAACAAACCAAGGTTTTCTTCTACAAATTTTGTGATTTTACCGTTTTATTCAAAAATATCGTTTCGCATTTCTAGAATTCTTAGCAAGTTTGATTTTCGTGTAATTTACATACCTGTAAATAAACTTTTTTCAAACTGAAGGACCCAATCCAACCACTCGATCAGTCGGGCATCTATCATACAAATTGCCAATGTAAAATTAGATACGTGGGACAGACAAAGCGATCTTTTAAGTTTCGTTTAAAGGAACGTGAAAACCATGTTAAAAAACAAGAACTGAACAAATCTTCGATTGCCAAACATTGTTGGGACACAGGGCATCATTTTGTTTTTTGCGAGGCCAAGATTATTTGCAGACCTACAAATGTAGGGGAATTGGATTTTCTGGAAGCCTTTTATGTTCACAAAAATTTAAATCATCTTTGTAATGAGTCTTTTGCGGTTCCGCATACCTCTCCAATCTTAATCGATGGGTTCAAATTGACTTATTCTGATAAGTCAAATCATGCCTCAGCACTCGCTGAGATCTGATTGGTCCACCTCCCCCCCCCCCACCTTTTTGTATTTAAACTCTCCTATGACCATGTTCCATTTCATTTACTTTTTTTGCACTGAGGAAGGAGGCTATTGCCTCTGAAACATGTTTGCATTTCAACATTTTAATCCTTTATTTGTGCTTTTAAACGTTGTTTCCGACTTTTATTTCATGCACAAAGCTCATGCTTTTTAACAAAAGTCAGTTAAAATTCCTTAAGAGTATTTCATTTAAATGCAATAAGGGGTCGTCCACAAAAGATGCCGCGCTTTGGAGGGGGGTTTGTGAGATGGTGACAGTTTGGGACAAATGGGAAGGAACAACAAGTGTGACATCACATTTTCTTTTTATGATTTTGTTACTGAAAAACAGTGACATGTGACAAGGAAAGAGGAGGGAGTAAGGCGGAGTATAAAACTTTGTGACAAAGAGGAGGGGGGGGGGGGTCAGAAAAGTTGAACCTGACTGAAAAGTACTCCTGAGAAAGAATAACTTGCTAAAGTAAAAAAATACAATAGATTAAACGAGAATAACTTCTTTCGAAATAAAGTCGGTGACTGAAAAAAATAGTACATCAAATAGTGTACTTCTTACCCCTAAGCCTACGAACAAAATCACTTTCAGTTACGATAACTTTGCAATGACTTTAACACTTTAACATACCATGAAGTCTGGGAGACGTCATTCAGTTATTGTACCGTCGCACAAAGGAGTTTTTGTATCAAAAAACCGGACAAAATTTTTTGATGCCATTTTTTGTCACATAATGCATTGAAACTTGCTACTCCATCAAAATAAGGTGTTTATTTCAAGAAAAAAAAGATATTTCTTAGAAAATTATTACCTTTTTTTTTTTATCTTCTATACACTTATTGCAATTAAACGGTTACTCATCTAATATTTGTTACTGCGTTCTTACGTCTTGCGATCATCATATTTACTCCTTCAATGGAAAACGACTTTGCTCTTTAGAGCTGCCTGGTCTACTACCACTTCTTTAGTAGTGGTTAGAATACCCTTAGTGTCGGTTTAGTCTGCATCTGTTACAATCCACTCCTGAAAATTACCATGAAAAATGTACTCGGTGATGCTGCGTTGGCTTATTGCGGGCTACAGCTGCCTTCTCTGAGCAATTAGTTGGATTGCTTGAGAGTTAAACTTCAGCACCTAGCATCAAAAACTTATATACACTTTTAGGCATAGAATGATAACCTAACTCGTATAGGTTAACAAAATCTAAGAGAGGAAGGAATAATATTTTGTAATTTTGTTTCTTTTACAATCAATAATTACAACTAGTAGTGTGAGTTCTGTTTAATGTTTGCATCGTTTTCGGTAAAATTTTAAAATTTGTTTATACTGTATCTGCTGTTACCCACCATAGTCCTGTTTTTATATCAGTACCTCAGTTTGTTTTTTTCCCTCTGAAGACGTTTCTATATTTATACAGTCGTAACCCATCGTGGTCAAGCTGTACGTGAAGTTGAATTTCAGAGACGGTATCTGTTACTCGTACACTGTTAAAACCAGAAGTGCCACAGGGGTAAAGAATTTCACCCTAGGGTGAAAAAACGGTGACTCAGGGTGCAACAGAGGCTAGGAAGTGTCGTTAAGGTGCTTTTCGTTCCTCAGTGGGTGAACAACGTTAACTCAAGTGCTAAAAGACCATTCAATAGGAGAGCGACTCGTTGCGCATGCGCCCTGACAACAACTCCAACGACAACTTCAGTTTGAATGGCGAACGAAGGAAGTTGCAACGAAATTTACTTTCACATTGAATGAAGTACAAAACTGAAAATTTCGTGGATTAATCTTCGAAACCTCACGTAAGTAAAGGCATTTGATCATATTGTAGCTCTTAGAGCTTTCGAACATATTTAAAGTGTTTAAAGTATGTTGACAACTGCTTATTGTTCCGTTTACCTTATTAAATATTTAATATCTTGCTATTTATATCCTGCAAAACTGTTACCTAAAACTATCTATCAGTACTATCTTGAACAACAACAACATTAAAAATAAAAACTTTAAATCAGCTGATAACTGAATAGCTAATTCCGGAATAAAAATGCATCGACGCGACGTGAGCAGCCTATATACCAATGTATATTTCTTCTCAAAGAAATAACTACGTAGTAAAAACGAACAGAGCAGCAAAGGCGGAGGAAAAAAAAAAAACCGCGTAAAAAGAAATCTCTCTCACTTAGTGTGACTCATGAGTTTCACATCGTGTTTTGGTTAACGTATCTTTCTTAGGCATTATTGCATGAAGCGAATGTAGTTATCTCCTCGTTTTTATTTTTAATCTGACGGAAAACTCGACATTGGAAAGGGCTTTTAAATTAGTATTTATCTTGTACGCATAAGGATACTCAAATATTGAATCTTATAATAAGTATTGATATGTTACGCTCGATTAAAATTTTAAGCGTTAATGAAACGCTTTTATTTTCCCATGATTCTAATCTAATGTTACCTAATATTTCTGGTTGTTCCGGCGAATGATTGATAAATACCTTCCCTGTTCATTTTCAGTACGGATCATGCAGTAAAAGTTGTCAACAACATATTAATTACTGAGCAGTCCCAAGTGTGAATGCAAGAAAGTTAGTGCACGAACAGACGAAGTCATGAACACTTCTAAACTATGTTCGAAAGTTGAAATGTTATCAAATGCCTTCGTATATATAAATCAAAATAAATAAAACACAATTGTATTCAAAAACTCACACAACACGGGGGGGGGGGGGGGAATCTATAGGAAGCAATAAAGGTGCCATTTTTCTCACCTAGGGTACCATCTTTCACCTACAGTGCACGTTAGGTGAAGGGAGCCAGTTTTTCACTCTTGCTAAAGGTGCAATTTCGGCTCTCTTTCGGGTGCCGCTGGTGAACAAGCATTTCACCCCTGAAAGGTGCCAAACGCCACCTGTAGTTTTAACAGTGTACAGGGTCCTCATCCGGATAGCATTCCTTCTAAATACGTTTTGCATTTGAACATCTCGAGGTAATTTCTTTTTTTTGTTATCATTTTAATTTCTTCCCACTGCCTTCTAGAGAAATGTCTGCAAAGATTGCGAGAGCCTCTTGAAATGTCTGTTTCATAACAACAGTTAGAATATTATAGAGGAAATAATAGTTTTTTCGAAGTTTGATTGATCCGGTTGGTAAAGAATTTTGTTATTTTATGATTTTGTATTTATCACTGTTTTTATAGTGCACTGGCTTCTACCAACTACACTTGTCATCTCTTCAACAGGTGCCTGATTTTGTAGTTCTTTAGTTTAACAATTTAGTTCTTGAAAGGACTTTGATGGTTTCTGCTAATTGCGCAGATTTTGTCCGTCAGTAATGAAGTATCTTAGCCATTGCTTTTTAATTTTCAAGAAACGATCATCAATATAGCATTCAGATGCCTCTTTACAATTGAACTCAGTTTTAAAATACTTCAAAACACGACTCAAAATGATCTGCCTATTTCTCCAATTCCTCAAGTTTTCCTTTCGACAATGTAAACTTTTTATCCAGTATCATGGCTTTGAATTCTTTCATGATATCACATAATCCTATTCTGGTAAAAGACTTGACAGTTTCAGAAGAATTTATCAAGAAATAAGAAAAATCTACGAACTTGAAATGGTTAAGATTTTTTTACTCACCAACTTTAAACGCCTAAAAACCAAAATGGCGGAAATGGGCGGAAGATGTTTTTACAGAATATCATAGCAGAAAGTCTATATTTTATGCCCATAACAAAAGTACAGCCCGACTCGGCCCGGAAAGTAAACAAAAACTTTAATTTCTAAAAATTTTAGTGAAAAATAAACACCCAATTTTGACTTAATTTCACAGAGTAAGAAAATGACAAATGCTAAAATAATTCGACGAAGCAGGAATTTAGATGGAACTACATACCTCCCTTTTCCATACTCAAAATTTTGTTTTACTAAATTCCATCGCATTCATATACCGTAACAAGAAAACGGAAACTTAGCATGAAAAGCATCGAAAGCAAAAGCGAGAGGTTCCAAGAATTTCTAAGTTCCAACTAGCATACACCAACGGAAATGCAACAGATGAGATTTTTACTGCTGCCCTTTGATAGAACAGTTATCTGACTTGAAGCAAAGTAGGTTTAAAACAATTTTCGTTAAACTTTTGGATTTTGGTTTTTGTCCGGTTTTACTGGCCTAATACTCCTATGTGCGTCGTAGACTTTGCTGTTTTCGTTACATCAATCGTTTCAAGTGCTATTAAGAGGGATGCCTCTGAAACATCATTTCATGTGCCATTACAAACTCTTTGACGTCTCCTAGATGCAATTTTATGTTAATCAAAACGAGTAGGTAGACCGGGGCACCTTTACGTGGATTTTTTAAAATGAATTTTCTAACTTTAATGTTTTATCTTAGGAAATTTTAGACGTTGCGGTTTTATGAAGCAGTTAATGGAGTCAAAATTGGTATATTCAATTGTCGCTCAGTTTGTGTTTTTAACCGTTAAAAAAATATTTTTGAGTCTAAGTCGGTTGCGTAAACTCGCCCCGGACACGGGGCACGTTTACGTATATTTATTTTGACACCTAACGTGGTTCTGTTAGTGTTTTGAACATAATGTCTTATCATCGTTAAAATAAAGTAAATTTATTTCAGACTGAATAGTGTATAAAGTAAAAGCTGAATGGGCATGAAGACAGCACTACATGATTTTAAGATATAAGATACGAATTTGTAACTCAATTAAAAATTTAATGGTGATTTTCAAAACTAAATAGCCTGAAAATACTAAAGTTTCAAGACAGTTCGGAGTGAAAAAAGCGCCAGGGTACGTTTAGAAGTAAGACACAGTAGGAACGTGAGTAAAGGTGCTCAGACGTCAACGCGTAAATTTGCCCCGTCGCCAATTTTGGATTTTTTTTTAACGTGCAAAAATATTTAATAACCTTTCAGTTGATACAAATACGATTCCCCAAAAAGATAAATTCTGCTAATTTTTATATATTTATTCTTTCTTAACTAAGTATTATTTATTCACAATAAGCTTTAAAACGTACAACTCAACATTTACTCGTCTTGGCAGAAAACAGATTATTCTTTCTGCATGATAGACCCGAAGCTCAACTGATGGCTAAAAAACTTGTGAGGATATTTGCTAGGAAGCAGTATTAATCTGTTATGACTGTTAGCTCTAAAATTATAACTCATTTTGAAAAAAAATGCGCTTCATAAACGTGCCCCGGTCTACCCTGTAAATTTACAAAAATGGTGGTTGCGTAATGGTGCGAAATTTAGAAAACTTTCTTATTTCGAAATTTGAGCATTACCAAAAAAAAAAAAAAAAAAAAACTAATTATTGAACAATCATGATTGCTTATTGCTTTCATTTGACTGTTTTTAGCGTGCTATCATTTTATTTTCCCACCGCCACCCTCCGTACCATCACCGTCGACCGGGTCCTCACGATGCTGCACCTATAGCGAAAGCCGTCTCCAGGTTGCATCCATGTCCTACACACACGTGCATACATACACAACTACACACACACAGACGCACACACATACACACACGCATACATACAGACACCTACACATACACCTACACACATACACACACACGCATACATACAGACACCTGCACATACATACACAAAAACATACACATACACACAACTACCCACACATTCATTCCTGCACAGACACAAACACATATGACTACACACACATACCCCTACACACAAACACACGCGCCTACATACACACACTCGTGATTGCGAAAAACATAATTTGAATTCAAGATGTCAAAATTCAAATTTTTTTTATTAGTTTAACAGTTGCATCTCCTTTGTTTAATTATTAACATCTTAATTTAGTCATCAGAAAATACTTTGTCAATTTGCTTGAAATTCCGTATTCTGTAATTTGAATATTACAAACACAGGAAAGATTACTATTGACTGCAATCTCGCACTGTTTCTAGCCCTGCGGGATAACGAGATTGAGATCAACTAGTCCCGCGGGATTGACCAGTCGCAGCTAACTATTTCATTCAAAATGAGAATTAAATAAATTGCAGCGGAAAATAGAGAGGAATAGGAATAACTAATAAGCTTAAACAATACGAAATTTTATCTTTTGCACAAACAATACCATTAGAATTATGGTCCTTAAATAGCATTTGATGGTAAAAACATAACGGATTCAATGAGTCATCCCCCTTGGTCGGGATTAAATTTTAGTGGCCAATAAAGCACTCGATGGAAAGTTTTTTTTCTGACTCCACAGTTGTTGAATTTATGGATGATAAATATCCATACACAGCTTCGAGTACTCTACCGCGAGATTCACTCTTTCTAAGAGGCTCATTTTTTCCATTGAATATAGAGTCAATTCCCTTTTCATCATAATTTTTCTTTAAACGGAACTCTGAGAGAATTATACAGTTTTGTATGACTAATTTTAGTTTATCTTTCAATGGTACCTCATATCTATGATTCTCAATCTCTTTCAATGTCCTTGGTCTTATTTCCAACCTCCTCCAGTAAGTCGTAATATGTTGATGAATTCTTATTTCCTTTCTACTAAGCGCAGAGTTTTTTTTATCATCCTTCTTCACCCTGTTTGGGCGTCAGAGATTTTAAAACACTGTTGGGATTCGCACTCGGATCATTGGGCTGTTCCTTATTTTGGAGATATACTGAAAAACACGGCTCGTACCCGTTTTTCTCCGTTGAATGCGAGTTTCAAGTGCAAATTTCAATCGTTCACTTAAATTAAAACTTTGACTGCTAATTATGCTTATCATAACGCAGTCATTTACGATTCTAGAAACTCGAAATTCTTCCTCAACAGTCCTCAACCCTCCCACTCCAACCGAGTAAGGAAGACAAATTCTTTTAATGAATAGTAATTAAAAGATGTTTTTTGACGTATAAATCATCTCATCAAAAACAACCCTGTTGTAAAAATTTCCCCGCCAAGAAAACCTGCATCCTAAACCCAAAAACCCTCAGCCATAAAAAGTTATGATATCTAGTTTGCCTGCCAAGTATCTGCCAAACTATCATCCTTCCCTCTTCTCCTTTTTCATCACAGCTACTTCCATTAGAACCTCATACCACCTTCAACTCCTCAGAAATATGGATATATCTTTTAAATCGTTTATCTTGTTTGGCGGGAAGCTTTACAAAGTGAAGTGGTTGCTTGATGAGCAAAAAGCTTCACGCCAAACAAGATAAACAATTTAAAAGATATATCCATATTTCTGAGGAGTTGAAGGTGGTATGAGGTTCTAATGGAAGTAGCTGTGATGAAAAAGGAGAAGAGGGGAGGATGATAGTTTGGCAGATACTTGGCAGGCAAACTAGATATCATAACTTTTTATGGCTGAGGGTTTTTGGGTTTAGGATGCAGGTTTTCTTTTTTGTGCGGAAAAGTTCAAGGTTTTCTTGGCGGGGAAATTATTACAACAGAGTTGTTTTTGATGAGATATCGCATCTTTTTGCATTGATATTATTACTTTGTCCGTATTTTTAGAATTGAGAACTCAGAAAATTTTCAATTGAAACAACGCTGTTTTGTGTTTTTAAGGAACAATAATGGCTAGCCTATTTTTACGTCAAGTTATTTTCTGACTATTAAGATTCTATGTTCATTTTGCGAGAATTGGACGGTTTAAATTTTATTGCAATCCTTGTATCCTCTCTGTTGCAAAGAAAACTTCTTGGATAAACAAAATACTAGATTTTAAATTATATTGTTTTCGAGTATTTTACAACTTCGCAATAAATTCTATTAGTTTCTTTATTTGACAGATTATCCAACATTTTCATGAAGGTTTCTTTAAATGTTTTACAGCTTGAGGGCTATTTTAATCTAGCTTTTCACTTTTTGTTTCATTACATTTTTTCGTAAATCGTGGATTATTTTACGTTTTATGGGATAATTTTAATTCTTTGGTGATTTATCTTTTTCTTGATAGAAGTCTTTGTCTTGTTTAATACCTAGTTTTGTTTAAAAGTTCATTTAAAAAACGAAATAACGCATGTTATCACCAAGCAAAAAAAAAAAAAAAAATTTTGAATATGTCAGAAGATCTATACAACTTTACTCGATGTCAAATCGCGGATATCCCAAATTTGCCATAGCGAATGCGCATGTTGCGCGCGGACTAAGCTTCATTAAAAGTCTTGCTTAAATTAATTGCAAAATTTTTTTCAGCTAACAAATTACTGCAAAGCACGGATTTCCACACACGTATTTCATATATTTTCAATTCATTATGTGTTTGTGAAAAATCCATTAATTTAGAAAATAAGCAAACCAATAAAAAAGTCCTATTTTTCGCTTTCAATTAAAAAGTTATATGTGCCGTTTCGTATGCGTACAGTTTCATCTAATTTGTCACGTAAAATATTGTAATGGTTTAACCCCAGTTTCGCGCCGACCTTTAAAAATTTCTTCTCTCCATAAATATATCAAAACTGAAAAACAGGGAGAAGGAGATTTCGTATCGGCAAAACTTGGGGGAGGGGGGGGGGGGACAGCATTCTAATCTCATTCATTAATTTGTTTCTCTGCTTAAGTTTAAACAAACAACATAGCTCATTGGGCTTTCTGTTTTGAGATTCCAAGTCTGCGCGCATGCGCAGTCGCTGTGCCAAATTTCTGATATCCGCGATTTAACGTCTAGTTGCAGCTGTTGGATATGTTTTAGTCTTGATTGAATTTCATTTCCTAAGACAACTTTGGAATAACTGTTAGATCTGTTCTAACCTCGCAATTGCAGTCCGAGATAAACAAACCCTATGAGCTGAGAGTAAGTACATAAGAATTTAGGGAAAATTAGTGATTTTCAAACTTCAATTACTCCGGTCCATGATGTCCCTGGGGGTTGAATTTTTGTATATGTACTCAATGGCCCCCCAAGAATATGTATACAAAACATCATTACCGTAGCTCCCTGGGGGACTGTGATAGAACCCCGGGAAGGTACAATTTGGGGGGTAAAAACGACGGGGGAAGGGTAGGGGGGGGGGTCAAATGGCACAAAAAGCACATCAGTAGGGCACAAGGAATGTGTGTGCGAAATTTCAGTTTGATTCCTTTTTTCGTCTGGGCTGTAGCCCTGTCAAAGAAAGCGAAAACTTTTTTGAACAGCGATTTTATAACTTTAATACCTCCTCCTCCTGATGATCCAGGTGATAGTATTTTGGTTTACGGCGTCAGGGACCACTAGAGATCGAGTGTACCAAAAATCAACTCCGGGGGTCTTCATGAGGCTGAGATACAGAGGGGTGAAAAACATAAAAAAACCCCAACTTGTTCTGTCGTGTAATCTTGTTCTTGGTCGCTTTTATTTTCTTTCGTCTTTGGCGGTGGATTTGCTTCTGTTGGCTGCTGACGTTTGGTTTCCTTGGCAGGACGCTCCAGCGTCCCGTGATTTGCCGCCTTCTCCGTGATGTTGAAATATGCGGTCTTAAAGGCAGTGCACTATAGAAAACAGTGATAAATCCAAAACAATAAAATTACTAAATTCCTTTTACCCGGAACAACTAAATTTCGGAATTTTTTTTTTCTATCCCCAAACTGTTGCCGTTAAACAGACACCTCAAGAGGTTCTCGCAATCTTTGTAGACAAGAGACTTACTTCACTAGAAGGCAGGGGCTAGTATGATAACAAAAGGCAGTAATTGAAATAACAAAAGCGTTTATACCTTGTTCTATTGCAAAAAGTGTTTCGAAAGAATGTTATCCGGATGAAGACTCAGTACGAGTAACAGATACCTTCTCTGAAATTCAAATTCAAGTACTGATGCTTTATGACAATGAGTTTCGTCTGCATAAACGTACAGTATAGGTTGTAGAAACATCTTCAGAGGAAAAACTGCGAAATATGGTACTGGTATAAAAATAGGTCTATGATGAATTCGAGCTGACACAGTATTAACAAAAATCTTAAAACAATACTGAAAGTGATGCAAATATAAAACAGAGCTAACTTGTTCTTTTAAGACTAGCTGTAATCATTGGAGGTGAAGGGAACAAAATACTATTCCTTCCTCTGTTAGATTTTGACGATCCATACGAGTATGGTTAAGCATCCTAAGTTAAACGAACTGATGTGTGCATAATATGACTTCTCTTTTCGTCACTTTAATGGCAATAGTGCCTTGGAGTAAGCAAGGAAACACGTTAAATATCCCCCCCTAGTTTGTTGCGAACCGAAGCAAAAAAAAAAGCTTTACACAGATAATTTTTCCAATATTGACAATTTTAATGTGATTTAATGGTTAATTCTCTAAATATCGCCAATAGTGGCCAAATTGAAGACAAATTAAAAAAACACACCAAATTTGTTGCCAAGTTGGTGACAAAACTTAGCGACCAAAAGCCTGGCAACATATCGCCAAGTGTCCGGCAAATTTTTACACCACATTTGCATTGAAAGAGTTTGTACTGAAATTAACGATTTCCCCCCAAAAAGGTGTAAAAGACCCCTTTTGGAACATGTGAATACAACCAAAAGGGGAGGTGCACAACTAGGCCCCACTAGGAGTCTGTCTACTTACCTAATTTCAACTTTCTACGGAAGGGGTTCTCAAACTTTTCCAACTCGAGGCACCCTTTCAAGAGTTAGAATTTTCTTACGGCACCCTGGTCTATCTCTATTATGTACACTGCTTGACAATTGCTAAGGAACAAGTGATTTATGCAAATTTGTACCTCAACCAGCTGGCCAATGGAAATAAATTCAAGTTCAGATGGCGTGGTAAATCAAGACTCGTTATCTGTATAAAATACAGTGCATACACGCTCAAGATTCGTACGAAAATTTACACTGTTTGGTTTTTGACAAAAATAGTTCTGGATGTTAAAAAAGGTTTTTGTCTGAAATTCTGATTGGTTCTTGAAATATTTAAGAGTAAAATGTCAGCAAGACATCATTTTAGTACCTACGATCGTGGACGAGCAGTTAGACGACTGGAAGCAGGTCAAAGTGTCACCACTGTGGTTGCTGCAATGGTTGTATCAAATGGGATCGTTAAAATTGGTCTAGAGTGATGTTCTCTGACGAATCTCGTTTCAGTGTGACAAGTCATTCTGGTCACCAACTACTGTGGAGAGAGCGTGGAACATGTTATGCACAAAAATTTGTTTGTGAACATGATCGGTACGGTTCAGGCGTGATGGTGTGCGCTGGCATCATGCACAATTGCAGAACACCGCATCACATTTTTGAACAAGAAAGCGTTACGTCGCAAATGTATTGCAGAAAAGTTATGCTGGACCATGTTCGTCTTTTTAGAGGGGGGGGGGCGTTAGGTCCAGACTTTCTCTTTACGGACGACGATACACGGCCACACAGGAGCGTTGAAGTGCCAGACACACTGCAAAGTGAAAACATTCTCCGTATGCAGTGGCCTACTTACTTTCCCGACTTAAATCCAACTGAACTTGCCTGGGAGGCTCTTGGCAGACGTGTTGCGCGAAGAACCGTCCCTCCCAGAACAGTACAAGAACTCAATACCGCCTTGAGAGAGGAGTGGGAAAACATCCCCCAAGCACTCCTCAATAATTAATGGGGAGTATGGAAAACAGATGTAAAATGTGCTTTAGTGTCTCTGGTAATCATACATCATATTAAGGTACTCATGTCTCTATCATTCTGACCTAGATCATTTTTTGTGGTTGTTTGAAAATCATCTAAGTAGGATTATTTTTTACTTTAAAGTTTTATTTCATTAATGAAGTAATATTTGTATTATTTTGTACTTATAATAAAGGCACATCCTCCCTACTAACTATATACTTCGTTCTGTTTCTTTAATCATTATCTATTCTTCACTATTCCAAAAAACGTAATTGTTCCTTAGCAATTGTCAAGCAGTGTATATAACTAATAAATCTTTATTTCCAGGGCTTTTTTCCCACACCTGCGCACAGTTCGTGCACATATGTGTAGCGTATGCAGCACAGGATGATATCCTCATCCCATATACTACGGTGTTATATTATAAGGATGCCGGAGTGTTAATAAGGGAACCTAGTACTCGTACAAAAATCTACATTTCTAGGTTATCAAATCTCGGAAAAAATAATGACGGCACAACATTTTTCTTTTTGAATTCGTCAACTACAAAATTTAGGCTTCAAGAACAACTTTTGTATGCAACTTTTTTTTTTATTCTAGTTAAACTTCAGGGAACCATATAGAAACAAAATTTGCCGTAAAATAAGATCAGTTGGTTTCGACATCATTCTTCTGCAACAACTTTCACTACAATGCTGCACTGTTGCCTGGTAGTTAAAAATGACTTGTTGATAACGCTTCATCATCAGTTAGGCTTTTTGACGACAAATGAAAGAGGATCTCGTGAATTTTTGTTACACTGTATTAAAAAATGGAGGATTTCCTTTCTTGTCGACGGGCATTATTTGGCGCACTCACCTTACATATACATTAATACCACGAAGACTTTGCGGGACTCCTCACCTCTTCCTACGGCACCCCAGGGTGCCACGGCACCCAATTTGAGAACCCCTGCTCTACGACACACCGTTTTTGAGCTATGCGAGATACATACGCACAAACGTACATACGGACGTCACGAGAAAACTCGTAATTAACTCGGGGACCGTCAAAATGGACATTTCGGGTGTACATACATTCTTACGTATATATGCACGTATGGTCGTGTTGAAAAAACAACTCGACATTCATTTGGGGGTGAGCAAAATGGAAATTAAGGCCAATTTTTGAGTGAGTTTTTTCGCTAATACAATACTTCCTTTGCTATGTAAAAGGAAGTAAAAAGTATAAGTTTTTGATGCATGGTGCTGAAGAACAATATCCTACCATTTGCTCAGTTTTCAGAAGCAGCAGCTATAACCTGCAATAAGCATTCCCAGCGTCACCGATTACATTTTTTCACGATAATTTTCAAGAGTTGGATTGTAAAAGATGCATACTACACAGAAATTTACGAAATTCTAATCCCTTAATAATCTTAAGAAATGGTAGCAGACCCAGGCAGCTCTGAGAAACCAGGTCGTTTTCCTCAGAAGCAGTGAATATGATGATCGCAAGCACGCAAGAATGAATCCTAGATGAGCAGTCATTTAATTGTAATAAGTGTATAGGAGATGGCAGCGATACTATTTTCTGCGAAATATTTTTTGTTTTTCTTCAAATAAACACCTAATTGTAATTGAGTAGCATGTTTCAATGCCCTATACAGGGTGTTCCGTTTTAACCTGCAAGACCTTTATTTTCGAAACCGTTTATTCTTTCAGTTGCGAAAATGTTCAAAATCAAATGCAGAGTTAAGATGTTGAAAGTTTGAAGCAAAAATAAAAATGAGTCAAAAAATACAAAATTTAACTTTTTATACGTACCCCAGGTCCTCTAACGTATATTTAGGGAAAGAATCTCCATTGAAAAATATTAACACAAAAAATTTGACATTTGTACGACCAAAACACAGGGTGATATTCAGGTTTCAAGTTTTAAGGGATCATACACAAGATCAGATTGGAACTTTTTCATATTTATAACTTTCTCTATTGTATACAGGGTGTTCCGTTTTAACCGGTAAGACCTTTATTTTCGCAATCGTTAATTCTAGATGTATACTTCCAACTGCAAAAATTTCCAAATCCGATGCAGAGTTAAGATATTTTTATTTTTATTTCAAAATTTCAATGAGTCAAAAAATACAAAACTATATCATACGGAATCTAGGTCCCGTTAACTAATGCTTAGAGAAACAATCTCCATTGAAAACTATTACTGACACAAAAAAACTTGACATTTGTGCGAGCAAAACTGAAGGAGATATTCCAGTTCAAAGTTTTAAGGAACCATACAGAAGATGAGATTGGAACTTACCGTCCTTTCAGAAGAATGACAGGTCGCCAAAGTAAGAAAAACAAAGTATAAATATTTGTCATTGCTATTCAAAAATAAATGCAAATGTTATTCCGTGATACGCAAAAACACACGACAAAATCTCGAACAATTTGAAAACCACACTCTATGCACACGTATAATTTTAAACACATGTTAACTGCTTTTTTTCCCCCCAAAAGGCGTTATTGACGGCGAGTGAAAAGTGGTGTAAGTCACAAAACGCTACGTTTCATACCTCGGTGAATATTGCTCGTACTAATTTCAAACTGTTTGTGTTGGCATTGTTTTTCAATAGAGATTATTTCCTTAAATATAAGTTAGGGGATATGGGGCCCGAATAAAAAGTTAAATTTTATATTTTTTGACTTATTTTTATTTTTACTTCAAACTTCTGATATCTTAACCCTGCATCTGATTTTGAACATTTTTGCAATTGGAAGTATACATCTAGGACTAGGAGTTGCGAAAATAGAGGTTTTTGCAGGTTAAAACGGAACACCCTGTATAACAAATAAAAGCATCAAATAGTTTTGTTCAGTATTTTGACAAAAATGCTCCTATGTGCAGAATGCATTGAATAAAGAGAAACGCGACATATTAAATAGTACTTTCTTTTCCCAAAATATTTAAAAATTATTTGCTTCTTTTTTTGAGATGATCATTTGTTATATTTTTTCGAAAGGCGCACTAGTCTTATGATTCATTAAGAGCAAAATGCTTTGTTTTTAATATAAGAGCAGAATGCCCAACCTTAAAATAAATCATAAGGAAATTTTCGCATAATATGCATTCTTCGTTTAAGTTATACTTTTCGTCCATAATTAATCACACGTGCAGCAATTAAAGCATCGTTTTAAAGTTAATTACAGTTGAAATATTTGGCAACTTCTATGTGAGACCATAAATCATCACACTGTAGCATATGCTTATTAGGAGTACACATTCTCCGTAAGGCTTTGTAATCAAATCTAAATCGGGATTAATGCTTCGATACATTAAATGAAAATGCGTGTCACCAAAGTATCTTATTTTAAAATGCAATCACACTTTATCTTTTCAAGTTACTAAGTTTTCCCAGTTCTTGCATTTCTTTAGCTATTAGTTTCAAATAAGGGTGATACAGTCGGGGGAAAAAAGCTTATTACTGAGACATAATTAATGCGAAATTTTGACATTGAAATGTGTACAAATGTTACACGTAAAAAAGATTTTTATCTTCCAAGTTACCGAGATTGAAACTGCGTTACTTGAATGAACAGAATATTAACATGTTGTAAAAATGCAGTATTGATTCACAAAGTTTACACTGTTAAAAATTTTCCGGAAAATTTACGGTAATTGTTACTGGCATCCATGTTGCCAGTAACTATTACCGTAAAAATCAAATGTTACTGTAAAATTTTACGGTTTCCTCGGTAGACCACGGCAACCAATTGGCGCTGGGATCGCTTATTTCTCCGGTATAAATTACCGTAAAAATCAGCGATGCGTTAGCGATGCCATTTTACAGTAACAATTACCAGAAAATCTTCCTGAATTTTTAACAGTGTAGCCTAAAGCGTTTTGTTTTCCGTTGCTTAAACAGTTGTATAATTTATAGCATAATGGGACTTGAAATACAGAGAATTAATTCATGACTCTTCTAATAAAATTTGAGCATCTCAACTCGTGCTTAGTTTGCTCGATAGTACGATTTATTGAAGACTGCCATTCAAACGAGCTGATGGGTGCATCACGTGACTTCCTTTTACACCAATTTCAAGCTATTTCCCCCAATTACTTGCAATTTTAATGTGATTCAATAGTTAACTCTCTAAATATCACCAACAATGGCCAAATTGAAACCAGATAAAAAAAAAAAAGAAATTAATTTGAATTCTGAAATTTTGAATTCAAATTATGTTTTTCGCAATCACGACATGACCTTACTCATTGGACTTATTGTTTCTAGAAATGACTCCTGTCCCCCCAAGCCTGCCTCTCCTCCTGAGCGGTTACGTGCGTATAATTGTGTGTGCAGGCGCACGTGCGTGCACATATAGGCTTGTGTGTGTGCGTAGACCTGTGTGTATGCACTTATACGTGTGTGTATGTGCGTGTGTGTAAGTGCGCAACGATGCATGTTTGTGAGCGTGTGTGTGTGTAGGACATGGACGCCACCGACCAGGAGAAGCGTCTAAAGGGGGACAGTGCTCAAGACCGTCTGCCGGTGATGCTGCAGAGGTCCCTGGTCCAAGCTGAAAATGGAACCACAACGCCAAGGATCGTCAAATGAAAACAATAAGCAATCGTAATTGCTCAAAAATGCCAAGTTTGTGACAAAACTTGGTGACCAAAAGACTGCCGATGTACCGCAAAGTGTCCGCCAAATTATAACATTTGAATTTGCATCGAAATTAACAATGATTGCCCCCCCCGAAAAGGTGCAAAAGACCCCTTTAGAAACACCCGAATGCAACAAAAAGGGGAGGTGCAGAACTAGACTCTACTAGGAGTCTACGTACCAAATTTCAACTTTCTAGGACATACCGTTCTTGTTATGCGACATACATACGCACATACATACGTATATACAGACGTCAAGAGAAAACTAGTTGTAATTAACTCGGGAAACGCGTCAAAATGGATATTTCAAGCGTCTGTACGTTATTAGGTACATATGTACGTGTGGTCGGGTCGAAAAAAAAACATAACATTTATTTGGGGGTGAGCAAAATGGTAATTAAGGCCGATTTTTGAGTGAAACTTTTTTCGCGAGTACAATACTTCTTTTTTTGTAAAAGGAAGTAAAAAACACAACTGAAGTTTCATTTTATTATGTAGGATCAGGTGAAGGAAAGTGAGAGAACATAGAAAAATGCCAATTTTTTTTCAATACGATGTTCTTAAAAAGGCATATATTGAGATTGGAGCTTTTTTTTAATTTTTAGTTTTTGAAACTAGAATCTAGTTAAATATGTACAAATGATTTGTTTATGCTTACGGCATATGGTATGTAAGAATAAGCTGCTTATGTACTTTCTCACTAAAATCATTATTAATCGGCAAAAACTATTGATTTCAGTCCATTCTTGTAACAGAATATCTAAGAAACTGATCAACATGAAAATGAACGAATTAAGTCTTAATCATTTCTATATTAATGTGCTTTCTGGGGTGGGTAAATTGGAGGGTATGATTTACGATAATAAATGCTAGCATGCAACGGTGAAAAATTTTGTAAATTTTATTTTGTCTTTTCGGGCTTAATATTTTGCAATCGTACTAAATTTTACGTTCAGTCCGTTCATTGTCATTCCAAGTTTGCTTCATGTTGTTTTCCTTGCCTTGCCATGAGTTTACCACGGGAGTCGGAGTTCGGTGAGAAATTAACATGATTTTGCAAACTTGGCACACTTTTGAGCGACTAATTTTCAGCGACAAATTCGAAAATTTCTTGCCAAATGTTTCCAAGCTTGGTGACTTATCGCAGCAGCAGATAATTGTAGAATTGTCCAGTGTTTTCAATTCTGATTGATGGTTGAATGGTTAGAAAATCGTTGACATTAACTAAATTACTTTAATGTGTGCAATTTTGTCTTTAAATAATCAAGATACCTTTGTGTATTACTGAATTTTTATTTCAAAAGCAATATTTAAATATTTTCGTTTAAATATACACTTGTTAATGAATTACCTCCCACTTTACGCACCCCATGGGGTTAAGTGGGAGTATTTTGTAGGTATCACTGAAAGAAAACAATCTAACAAAATTAAATGGTTCTGCTTTATTCTTAATGTACATGAATTCAACTTATATAAAAAGTATCAAACATTTCATAAATATAAATCGTCATTTTATGGGTTTTTTTTCTAAAAAGAAACGGTATTTTCTCTATTTATGATTTAAAAAGGGTGTGATAATAAATTATTGCACTCTTAGCAAATGCCATTAGATGCAGTATAGTTTTGTGCTTTAATAGCCAACCTTACCTTGCGATTAGGACAAAACGTATCATAAACACCAATTCCACGAGAATTATTTTATATGGAGTTAAAATTTGTTTTACAACATTATCAATAACAAATTTATGCTACAGTTAATATTTTCAACCAACTGAATATAAAACGTTGCTTTTTTTAATCTATCCGAAATAAAATAACTCAAGATCTATAAAAATCTCTTGGAAAGAGAAATCCTATGCGTTGGCATTGTACATATTAGGAAGTGCTATAGTAATCTTTTGTCATTCGGATTTTCCTGCGATGATTGGTGTTTCAGTTTGTATTTGCAGGAAAACTCTTGATCAGTGCGAAGGATTAGTTACTATTGATCATTTATAGTTCACAAATTAATCGACTTTTCTTAAGTTTTAGAGCATTTATTCTCCACAAAATTTAAAAACTATCTTTAAAAGCTGAAAGCGAAAGGCTGTGCTCCATATTGCTGAGCTCAATTTAAACTTTGTAAAACAATGCATATGAACATTGCGTAAAATATTCTATAAAGAGATCTAAATAGTAAGCAAGTTGTAAACGAATAAACTTATTAATATCTGTGTCCAGTTAGTAAAAAAGTACCAATGTTTAGAATAACTATATACATGTTTTAAAGCATAAACAAAATCAAATATAGTATAAGCACAATGGATAAATAACGCCGATAGGAAATTACAATTGAAAGACATGTCGAGCGAAGCCAAACTGAATATATAAACTATTCATTTGAAGAGAGTTCATTCATCATACTATTTTCATTCATTCATATTCAAATTGTTTAAGATATTGCATTCCATCATTTATTTTACCCTAAGCGTTATTGCTTCTTTTTAAATTTAGACAGATCTGACGTATCATTTTACTCTTTGTCCAGATAAATAACAGTTTAATATCAAGTCATTAGTTCTTCAATGTTTATGGTGTATCAAGTACGTTTTATGCCTTCATTTCCAATAATTTTGTGAGTGAAATGACATATATATTCCAAAACTAGCTTCATAGATTTTTATGCACATTTATTTCATTTAGGGACAACATTAAAAATTTACAATGCTTGGAGCATTAAAATAAATTTCCGGTTTTAGAGTGCAACTTGTATTACTTATGGTGCTCAAATTATTACGAGATCTCACAATAAGTTGTTATTGGCTTTTTTTTGAGTAACTCTTGTGCATTTGAAATTGATTTTTTTGCGGGGGATTACAGCTTTTTCAAGCAGCGGTAAAAAGAAGTTTCTTATTTTGTCTAAGTTTTTTAAAAATTGCTCTTGCCGGGTTGTGACGGAGCCACTCCTGAAAGGTTGGATGCCGTTCGTCTACTCCAGCAAGTTATTTGTGCACATTCTTATTAAAAGGATTCAATTTAGCAAGAAATAAATATTTTTCAGAACTTTATCATCTTAATACTACTTTAAAACTCCTTCATAAAAAGATATTATTTTACTTTAATGTAAGTATTAACTCCAGTTTTGAAGATTTGTTAGGACACGTACGTTTGGATTCATTGTCAAAAGGGTTGAGTAAGGAGGACAAACTCCGTTTTAAGTTATGATTTAGAGGCGCGCTCTGAAGTGAACATATAATTCATGTGAGCTTGCTAAAAAAATGGCTAGCTGTTGGTAGTAAAGAATATGGCCCACATTATTATCTAAGCATATTTCCACAAAAATCATGTGAATATGTTTAAATAGCATTGTAATAGTAAATGCTGCGTGCAAAAGAGAACTTAAAATCAACAGAGTTCAAGCAAACTTGATGAAAATTTATTATGCTGTGTCTTATAGTTATTGCAGAGAATATTTTTTTTAAATATTGATTTTAAAATGTTTTATTTATGGTATAAACCTCTTTTAGAATATAAACAAAACTGTTGAACTAACTATAGACTTTTGTCAAACTAATTCAAATAGTTTGAGAATTGTGAACATTTACTTAATAATTGGAATAAATGTAGTAACTTAAAGCGATAAACTCTAAATTTTAGTAAATAAATTCAATTCTGGAACAATAATTTTTCTTTTTGACTCTGTACTTTCTTCTCAAGGTACTGCACTCTTCTCAATTCTTCTCTTCAGTCTTCAACTAGGCTGAATCTAAAAGAGAAAAAGATATTTTTCAAATCAAAGTGCCGAGACATTCTGAATCGCAGTTTACGAACAGGATGACAAACATGTCAACAACATTATCTTTTCCTTTCATCTAGGCAAAAATGCATGCATTTGCATCTAAAGTAAGAAAAGAACGAATAATTTAGCTAATGACGTAGTTGCAAAAGAAGATTTATATTTTTATCTCCTTAAAAAGTAGATAAATTTGACTACCGGAGGAGCTTAAAGATCAATAAAATTCGTTTTCGGCAAAAAAATAAAATAAAACCTTTCGTGGCATAAGAGATTCAATCTGATTAAGCACTTTAGTCCAAAGGAAACATTTCAGCAGTGGCTAGTTTTAGTGCAAAAATGCAAGAAAATAAACAAGATATGTTTTGTGATATAGGAGAATGAGCACTTAAAACTGTTTCGGAGTGAACACACAATGAAAACGATTCGAATATTTTCACTTGTGTGTAGAAAGTGTTCAGAAAATGCAAATGAAAACAGACAGAAAAGAGGGCAGGGGACCATTTTGCTCATAACTGGTATATTACTTTCACAAAATATGACTATCACGTGATTTGAAATGGGGCAAATATTCTTTATTCTCAAACCTACTTACAACTAGCAGGAAATTAGTTTCATAATTCGATTACAATAAAAAATACTGTAAAGTATCGTTTATACGTCGTTCATGGGATTGGATCGAAACGCTACTTTTATTTTTACAATTTTAACCCCAGTAACGCAACTTTTTTCAAGTATAGCAGTTTTAAGGCTCTAATCAAGTTTTTTTATGCAACAGCAAAAAAGTATTTTGTAGTAGTTCTACACTAAAGACAATAATTGAATTCTTAAACAAAATTGTTATAAAATAGAAATGAATCGTACATTTATTGTATATCCTGAATACTTATTTTTTCAACGTTCATTTCCAACAATTATGTAATTGTATTTTTCAGTTAACTATCTACTTACAGATGTTTAGTTTAAAAAAATGTCGTTTGATGTGCGAATTATCTTTGAGCATTGATTATCGAATTTTGAATTGAATGAAGTTCATGAAATGATTTTCACTTGTGCTTTAGGAAACAAAATAAGCTTTAAGTTAGAGTTTTTTGCATCTTCAAAGTAACGTGGTCTCACTCATCTATATCTGAAAGAAATTACCCCTCTACGAAAAACGAGAAAGACAGTCAAGCAGAAAATTTTGAATTTTACCAAGAGGAAAATGACGAATAACCGATTTTTGTGACGCATTAACAATGCACTTTTGCTTTAGAAGGAATAGGAATGAATCGAGAAACGGCGAATAAATGTATCAGACATATCAACAGGGCTGTGGAGTCGAAGAGTCGGAGTCAGACTGATTTTGGGGTAAAGGAGACGGAGTCGTTAGAAAACTTGCCGACTACGACCTCCGGGCTTCTTCTTTTCTTTAATTTTCACTGACTCTCCTTGCATTTTTTTTTTTATAAAACTGACTACCAATCGGTTCGATTACGTGTTTAAAGGCCTACTAATAAGAAAATAACTGTCATTGGCAACCAGGTGGCTTGATTGTTTATCGAATTTTCTGTAATAGCTACCTACCCCGTCCCCTAGATTTTTAACTTTCTTTAACTAATAGCAACTGTGTCCACAAACGGTTTTGTTACCTTACATTTTCTAAGTAATTACTAATATTTTTAAATAAAATTAATATTTTTTTACTTCAATGTCAATAACAAATTGGTAAAAGGAATATATCCCTTGAGCAAGTCGGAACCCGTAGCTCGGGAGGAAATTTCTGAGGGTTTTCGGTAAATTCAAATAAGTGTTTGCACAAGAGCGAGAATCTAATAGATCCGATAAAATATATGTTTTTTTTTTAAATTTTATTTTAATCTATAGACTCTAGTTATAAGCTTGGTTCTCACTTAAAAGTATGGAATAAAATAAGTGTATGGTTTCTTGGTTACAACATTCAATAAATCCAGTTAATCTTAAAATCTTCATATTAAGATTAATTTTAAAGCAGCCAATAAAATTCAAGTGAGCGAAGAAAAAACATAGATTTCGTAAAAGCTATTCATACGAAGCTGTATACTGCCGTGGGCAAATAAACGACAGTATCTGCAGAAATAATTTTCTAGATATTAGAAGAAACGCGTTTTGGAAACAATAGGGGAATGTTGGAATTAAATGTTTTATTCGCGAGTTTTTTTCATCAGAAACCAAAAAAGCTATCTTGTGCAATAAAGCTAACGTACACTAGATGAGAAAAATGCTAAAAAATGAAAAAATTCCCGTTACTGCCCTTTACCTGCAAACGACAGTATATCGCCGCATTCTGTGTGAAATTTGCTCCAGACGTACATGTAGGCGGCCTCTTCTCGCGATATAGTGCCTTATTTTCATTGAAACTTGACAGAGGAAATATAATTTAAGATTTATTATTGGGAACATTTTCCCGAATTCAAGTATTTATATTAATTCCGAAATTAACTTAGGAACTTAGGTTGTTACCCACTGGATGAGTGTCACCTGGTCAGACCGCCCCCTCTCAAGAAAGGTTTTCTTACTCAGCAAAAAAAGCTTTTTTCTCTCAAGTTACAGCTTTCAAAAATTGAAAATACACGATTTGATCAACATCTATTTGTTAAATATTAAAGGGGAGCACATTAATCATTTCCAATCTTTTGAAAAAATGGGATTTTTAAGTAATCTTACTTTTAAAATCGTAACTATTGGAAAATTTGATTTTCAAATTTAATTTCTAACGTTGTATGCTTCTTAGATTTAATATAAAATACAACGCGAAAATTTCATGAAAAGGAATTAATATTTTAATCTCTGTCACGAGCTCCCCCCCCTTCCCATTAGGGGGAGGGGTTGAAAAAAAAATAAGTAAAAAAAAACTGGAGTGGGAGTCTGTCATTTTCCTTCCGATTCCGCAGCCCTGCGTATAAACGATGCTTTACTGTAATCATTTATTACGTAAATAAGGAAGACTTAAGGCGAGACCCACGTGATAACAGGCCAGACAACTCCTTTCCCCCCCGCTTCGTTACGCCACCAGTCGTCGATCTTTGAACTAGGCGCGAAACTTTGAAAGCAGTGTGTTTTACCAGTAAACATAGTGCTCTGGCTGAAATAGATGAAATGGGAAATATGTAACTTCGGATGCATATTTTTGAATACAATACTGTTGGATTTATCTCATCCTTTCCACGTACCGGAATGTAGAAGCAATTAATATATATATATATAATATATATATATATATATATATATATATATATATATAAAGTTTGTAAGTGTGCTGAGTGAGATTTCCGCTTCTGAACAACCTGCATGCGAAGAAAAAAGTTGGACTCCTTATGGAATAAATTTTAAAGTTCGGAGGTAAGTAATTTTCTCAGATAAACAAATTGCTTTTGAGTTCATGCAGTTAAGGTTACTTAACTTTTCCTCTATTACACAAACAATTGTCAGTTTCCTTTCTGATATCTTTGTCTGTAATTTGTAATTTCAGCGTACTGCTTTAATATTTGAAATGGTTACTTGCAACTTTTTATTTCTTTATTTTTTCAACCTTGTACGCGCATTTATTCGAAATGGATTTTCCAAGCTGACAATATACATATGTCAAAATTTTCTGCAAATATACTTGTTGCTATCAGAAGCAACGTAACTTGGTGTAGATATTCAGTTAATATGTATGTAAACAAGTTTATTGAAACATGCTTTTAACTGAACTAATCTTATATTTTCGGTTTCGATTAAATTGTTTCATACGCTAGCATGTGTTATTTTGATCAAAAAACGTTCCTTGATGGGCTTCCGTAGTTCTGAGGTAGAAGATTAGCTTTAAACGCCGGAGGTCGTGGGTTCGATACTCAAACATTTCCCCCCAACTACGCCCCTGCAATGTTATTCAAACAAGCTGGTTCTGTGCGTAAATTAAAAAAAATATATATGTTTTTTTCCACTGTTGTCTTTAAGTTATATGATATTTATGCACAAATTGTGGTTGAGTTAAAGGTATTCATAATTTCTGGGCTTACGAAAGATTACTTTTGAGCAGTGGATACGCAACGTGTTTTTGCCAAATACTCTATGCTTGTTTGTTTATGCTTAAAAAGGGCAATATGTCTTGAACTACATATTTTTTGAACTCCTTGGGTTTTCTGTTAATAAGCTTTCAGGAACTCTGAAACCGTAACATAAATTGAATTAAGGGGCTGTCCATGAAGTATGTTGCGAAATTTTGAACAAATGTCCCCCCCCTCCTTGTTACATGTAACGCTGTTCAACATGAGTATATTGTTATAAATAACGCGTGATGTCACACTTCTTGTTATCCCCTCCCTTCCCCCTGTCACAAAACTGTCACACTGAATTCCTAAAAGAGCATACTCAGCAAAATGTTGATCTAAATTTAACATATATGAGGTTTTATGTATTGAAGAAAGTTGCTAAAATGGTCATTCTATGAAAAGTTTTTTGAAAAAGGTTACTTTGTCATCAATTAATGCTTTTTAAAATAATTTTTCAAAGCCTAAAATGATGAACTATTGAAGCCCCCCCCCCCCACAAGAATCATTAGCAGCAGAAAAAGCTGAAAATGAAAAAGTAGCCAAATTTCAAATTCAAAAAAAAAAAAAAAAAAAGGCTGCTTAGATATTGAATACATTTTTTTGATGCACAACATACAGTATTCATGATGTTGCATAATTCTTTCTTTAATTGACGTTTTTCAAGTTGAATTCCTGTGTAATTTTTCGAGAGTGCCCACCAAAGGGGGGGGGAGGGGTCGGAATCATAGTCTCATAGTAATGATAGCTTTTCAACGGCTATAGTTAAATAACTGTGCCCTTGAAATTTTAAGGGAGATGGGGAAGATGTTTTTGGGGTATTTTTCTTGAAGTTTTCATAATTGAAGGGGGTAGGGCAGTGTTTACTTTGGGGGGTGGCACCCAAGCATTCATGTCTTTTTAAAAGCATAAATTTGCTCAGCTAAGTTAACATTATTAATCTGGTATTATGTACTTTAATTTGATGTTATGTCTTTGAAACATATTGCAGTCATGTTTCCCATTTGCTTAAGTAAAAATGATTATTTATTTTTTAAAATTTCATTTAATTCTTATTCAAATACAATGGTTAAATTATTTTTTGTTTTGATGTAATTGTAAAATGAAAGTTCATTTATTTATTTGAATACTTCTTAAGAGTTAATGTTTCAATACAATATACAAATAGTTAAAATGCGATTAGTTAAAAAAAAAAAATCAAATGAAAAATAAAACTGTGTTTATTTATCACTTCGTTTTAACATGATTGTAAAATAAAATCGTGTTTAGTTATTTGAATACTTTGTAAGACTTGTAAATGTTTTTATGTAAAATACTATGAATTAAGCTCAGTGTATTTTTTAGTGTATGATTATCGGTTCCTTTTTATGTTTTCAAATGCAAAAGTAGAACTTTTAACGCTATTAAAATAATAGAAGACAATAATAAATAAACCAAATAGTTTAATTAAACCAAAATACTAATCGAAGTGCTCATTTCCCAATATCATTGTGGATCGACGAACGATGACGTCATTTGCTAGTTGGATGGCCTTCCTATCTCGAAGGCCTCGCTTAAGGTACGATACAAAATGAAAACGGAGTAACAATATAAAAGAAGTTTTTCATTACAAAAATAAGAAAGAATTACGGTTATACTTTGAAAACAATGGATTTGAAGTGTACTACATGCAGGGAGTGCACAAATGATGGATTCAAAAAACATATTTTAGAAACAACTGGCACACAGTACAATAAGTGTGTATGAATTTAGAGAGAAATATTTCAAGTTTTTTTTCCATTAAAGTTCAATTGCACAAATGGGCGATAGGTAAGCACATTTGCAAAATGTTCAATTTCAAATGCTCAATTTTGTTAAACGACAACAAAGTTACACATAGGGGCGCCCAAAACTGAAATTTTTGTGAGCGGAAATTCACATTTTGCGGAACGGAATTCCAAATTTTACTGTAGATATTACCTCGAACTCGTTTTTTAAAAGCTTCGTCAATTATGTTACAATTTTATAGACATTTTCATATGTCGCACAAAAACTATCTCTAAAATAAAAATCGCCCCCCCCCCCCAAAAAAAAAATAAATAAAACACAGTACAAAAACAGGTAACAAAATATATTTAGGTGGCGCAAAGTTATCAGGTCCGACTCGAAATTGCATTGAATGACTATCGTTATTTCTTCGAGAACCCTCATGCAGAATATGAAGCGCATGGTTTAGCTTTAAAAGGAAAGTAAATATACTTCCAAGCAGGAATGCTTTGCTATCTTTGTTGAAGTATAGGGTGTCCCAAAATTAACGCAAGATTTGAATTTGCCGCCATTTTTGCAATAAATTATGGGCAATCTTGAAAAAAGAACAATTTGGCAGCTGAGGGTCTAGGGATATTACAAATGGAACGTTTTCGATTCTATAATGCATTTTCATTATCGAACAATTATTTGAAAAATAATGAAAGTTTGGTCGGGTCAAGCAGTTTACTGTTATTGGCGCTCGATATCGCAATTAGGTAATGCGCGGGTGGTTGTGGGATTGCTGACATAGACGTTTGACTTCAAATAACCTCATAGGAAGAAGTCTAATGATGTAAAATCACACGATCTAGGGTACAATTCGTATCACCGAAACGAGAGAGTACATGAGTAGGAAATTCCTTATGCAGTGATTGAATTGTTTCGCTGGCTGTATAATAGCATAACACTCCATTTTTACTAACCCTAAACTCCCAGCTGTCAAATTGTTCTTTTTCCGTGGCTGCCAACAATTTACAGCAAAAATTGTGGCAAATTCAAATCTTGCGTTAATTTTGGGAGACCCTTTAGTAACTAAATTAAAAATCAGTTTTTTTGAATGGTGCTAATGGCCAACTCCCGTTCACCGGCTGCAGCGGCTTGAACACCAACCCGTCTTTGGTGGGTTTTTGTACACTGCCTTCGCTGAACTTGGTGAAAACCCAATTGAAAATTGATGATTTCAAAGGTATTTTTATCTATTTATATCCCGCTCGGTTTGTTTTTGAGGAGTGAGAGCGGAATGGCTTCCTCTGGATATCCTGTATCCAAAGGTGCCAGTATCGGCTAGGTAGACATGGTCAGTTTGGAAGAGATAGGGGTACAGGCACACAGACGCGCGTAGTTTTTAATAGCATACAGACTTTCTGATAATATGTTTATTAACAAAAACGCTCTTCAGGTAAAATTCTTAAAAAATGCTTCTAAAGAAAAATACTAATATTTGTATATACTTAATGAAAAAATTGCTCATAAGAACAAAGAAACGGTACACTGTCCATTAAAAATTATGGAAAAACGAAGGGTAAAAAGATTTTTAACTAATAAACCTGTTGAAAAAAAAATGCTTTGACGATAGAGAGTTATTTTTAAGCAGTACACTTGTTAAAAAAGTGGCTCTCAAGTAAAAACGTTATCTAATTGCACAATTTGTTTGAAATCGTGCTCGCAAGAAGTAAAAAAACCTTAGTTTTAATGTAGACTTGGCAAGAAAGATGCAAAAAACCTTAAAAACGTTTTTTACTGTGAATGGTCTTAAGTACAAAGTCGGCTGTGTTTTAATTTCTAAAACAGGAAGGAGACAATTTCAAATTTAGATGGTCAAAAACAACACTTGCAAGAAGCTGACTGATGAACAAATCTGTAATTCTCCAGCCAACCTTTATCAGGAAACTCATCTGAGAGATAATTTGAAAGTGGTCCATTAAGTACGCAACGACTTACGTCCTGCTGGATAATGCGTTTCTCCTCTTCGTAAATAAATAACAAGTTCAGCTCGGCAAAATAGCCACTGTTATTCCAGCGTTCCACATCGGATCATGTTATTAGCTGCCGAGCACAGTTTTCAGGAATATATCTCAATCCTTCATACAGTGAAGTTCAGCCCTCAAGTTACTGAGTAACTGGTAAATATCATCTATTCATCAAACTGAATAAAACTTTGGCTAGCCCTCCAAAGCGCGTGTAATTGAGGTCAACACCTTTCATTAAAAGTGCACTTTATTAAAGGGAGAGCTGAGGAACGTATATTTTTCTCAATAGTGTTTGATTATATTGCGGTGCAAACATTACTCACTCTGGATTTTCAAAACGCTCGACATTCAATTACTGGTTTGAGCTGCAGAATTTAGGGAGGATTCTACTGAAGATAGGCTTTAACAATTTTGTTAATTATGATGGCAGTATCGCGTTGGCTGTTCGCAGGATTTAGTTAAAAACATAGCTCAAATCAGACATTCGGAACGGCAATGTTGGAAGTAAATCAAACGCCTAAAACTAATCATTCCTCACTACTAATTTATGACCTTAACAATAAATTGAAAATTGTTTGTTTTCACGAGAGATATTACAGTTTTACAATCTGTGGCGACTATTTACTTGATTTGATAAAGAGTTGCGCACTCTACAATCTGGAAAACGACTTAATTAGAGAATGCATTGGAAATATATAATTGCGTTCATAACAAATTGTACGTAATAACATAGGTTCGTGAATTGAGTGGCTTTGGGCGCTATTTTCGACTTGCCATGTACTGCACATCCTTCGCGTGCTGCAAATCCTCTGAACTCAAATATGAAATAAATTCATACGTAATTGAGGCGAAGCAGCTGTGATCAACAGTCTGAGCTTAAGTTCTGAAATGGAATTCGATGTGAGTTTTTCCTCACACACGGAGCAATATGTAATGTAAAAAACGAAAAAGATTTTTCACGGTAACAAGTATGGTGTTTTAACAAACTTATCAGAAAACAGGCTTCATTTACTTACTATATAAATATGAAAAATTTTACAATACAGTTGTCTACTAAACCATTAAACATCTATGTAATCCTTTCAAGATAAGTCTTTAACCCTAGAACTACGAACCGGGGTAGATACCCAATTAAACTAAGTTTTCAGCACCTTTAACCAGATGTTCAGCTGTTTTAACTGTTTAAACGTCCTACTAAACCTTAATAAAAGTGAACTTTTCCTTTCACCATTCTCTTCAGCATGAAAAAGCAAAAAAAATCGCGTAATTATGAGTCAGATTACAGCTTTCAGAACAGTATCACAAAAAAATAAAAAAAATAAAAAAACATGAGGTACATAGTATTTACCCCAGCTTGAAGCTTACAGATCAAAAAATAGGTTTACAGTCCTAGATTTAAGAATTTTAACCTCTATCTATACATTAAATATAGATCAAGAGCTGTTATTTACTATTTGTAGGTCAACATAGGTTTTGTGAAGATACTTCGTAATGAAAATTTTCTAACTATTAATCTATTATTAAAAAAAACAGTTGATTTTCAAAATGATTCATTCATAGCTGTAGTCAAATGAGTCATGTTTAATTTTATTGAATGGAGTTCTAAAAGTATAAAATTTTCTAGTTGGAAGCAGGTATTTGAAAAATGTTAATATATTTCAATTTAAAATATTGCAAAATATTTAGTTGTTTCGTGTGAATTATAATTCTAATAACTTCATTTCAGAGAAAGAATGAAAATCCACAGCAAGATCGTACGAAAGCATTCTGGTCGGGACGCAAGCTCGTTGAAATATCTCAATCTTAAGTATGCTGAAAAGTTGGAGAGCGTTCTTCTCAAAACTGAATGGCTATTGAACTTTCTTACTTTGTTTACCGATGACCTTAGGGAAATCATACGAAGTTCCATTCCGAAGTCTATTTCCCAAGTCATGTCATCTCCTTGTAAGTCAATTTTGAATTTTAAATTTCAGAGTTAACTAATTTGTCACATTACTATTGTAAGTAGTAAAGTCTATTGTTTATTTTCTTAGTTTATATATTTGTTAATAATGAAGGGGTAAAGAAAACCAAAAAATGAAGGGAAAAAACCGGAATGCATTGCATTAGTTTTATAGCGAAAGGTGCACTGCTTGTGGCAGCAGACACGTGCCAAGCCAACAAGTTGCAATATCTAATCATTGTCCATTGAATGGCAATCAAGTAGTGTAATAGCAGGTTCTGGAGTGGCTATATTTTCGCGGACACGAAGAAGGTTTGCATGAAAAATGAGCCTTTTAATGTAGTATGGGTGTAATCAACATCAAAGAGTGTAATCAGTTTGGCATAAACTAACATTACTGAAATCTTGGGAACCAGGAAAAACTGACGCTAGATTATTGATGAGGGTTTGATGAATGTAAATGAGATGTGTTAGAGGTTAGAAGGGTTTGGCAAGTTGTTAGCAACTTCTTCGTTTAAAATGACAGAATCGTCATATCTTGGCGATAAAAATCTAAAGGGGCATTAGAAGAAACATATTTAAACGTATATCTAAAAGGAAAAGTTTTGCTCTTTGATAATGTAGCAAAGAATGCATGTCTATACTTCATGCTGGTGTATGTTAAGGTTTTACTGATACTTATCTCTGTATATTTTGAAAAATAAGACTTAAACACTTAATTTAGATTTCGTACATTAATTGTATGACTCGCTCAGAAAACTTCATTTTAATATAGCATTCTTGGATTTTCAAAAATGATCCAAGTGCAACTACTACAACAGCGTAATTGGGTGCCAGGGAGTGTTTAACTCCTCCACTGTATCCCCTGGTGCTGAGTCAATTTTCCAATCCCAGAACTTTAAGATACTGCAACAATAAGGGCACCTATTAAAAAAAAGAAACTAATAGAGAATATTAAGGTTCTTATAATTTTCATTTACATGCAATACTATAATAATTTTTCTGATATGTTATGATTACTAGTTGGTTTTTACAGTCTGAATCAGTAGTTTTTAATTAAAGTTTGCAGAATTTACTCTAAATTTGGAAATTTTAAAAACTATATACTACTATCATTCGTTTACTACTATATGTTTTACCTTTTATACTCAACCACACACTATGTAAATTAACTTCGTGCAAGCATTCTGGCAAGAAAGATATTCTGATTTTGAACCAATAAGTAATAGGGAAAGGGGGGGGGGGTGCGTATATGAACACGAAGGGCACCTGTGAACATGGTATATTTTATTAAAGTAACTTCAAGCTAAACATCTTGAAAATTTTTCAGACAAAAGCAGTACCAGTCCTACCTTTTAGCCTAACTTTTGCAGCAATTAGGCGTTTTATATTTCTGCGGTGGCAATTTTTTTGTTTTAGCAAGCATTGTTTGTAATATTTTTTAATGTTCCTTACCTGAAAATCATATTTTTAAGTGCCTAATAAGCTTAACTTCATCGCAAAACAATGTATAAACATTCAAGCAAATTTGAGAATGTTTAAATATTTTTATTAAATTCAGAATTGTTTATTTTTGCAAGCTAGTTCTAAGGTAGATAAAGGGGCTCTTGCAAGCACAACATCTAGGCTCTAGGTCACAGGTAAATAGTTCCCACAGCCTCTCCGTAATATTTATATTAGTGTAAGATATGCGCAAAAAAAAATTTGCGAAGGTTTTCAATTCTTGTATTTCTATAGTTTGAAAATTTATTGGTAATTATTACTATAAAATATTGATTTATTATTTTGAATGTTTTTAATTTTGTTACTTAACAGTTGGTCAAAAATTTAGTGTGATATAATATTTACACAAGAAATGAAAACAAAATATTTTAATTAAATAAAAATCAGTTTAAAATACATTATCATAGTCTGTATGAAGCTTAAAAGCTAAATAAAATAAGAATAATCTTTACATAATAATATATTCTTTGCACTAAGTAGTCTTATAATTTTTTTTTTCGTCAATCAAGTGGTCAGAAAATGAAACGAAACATTAAAATTTGACAGTGAGCAGAGTTATATATTCAGAAAAAATATTTTCTTAATGACATAATTATAGGACAATTTAACGATTCAGTATAGGGGGTTACTAACTTTTCAATGCAATTGGTATGTACGAATATGTTTCTTAAAGAGTTTTACTTTGAAATAGGATGCCTGTCCTGCATTTTTTAATCATGTTCATATGTGCCCCAGGCTTGTTCTCATGGACCTTACTGTAAGGACCAACGTGAACAATTGAGGACTTTTTTCTGAAATATCACAAAGTAAAAGAAATAATAATCACAAGGAATTCCATGAAACAAAGAAAAGACCTCAATCATGGAAACATCTTTGCTCTGAGAAAATGATAATATGTTTTGAAAAATACAGAAATGAAAATAATTGTTCGTATGTGCCCTTTTTTCCCCCGAAGCGTTGAAAAAATATTTGAACTGTGCTATACATATATGTTATTGCTGCTGGTGAACGATATACGTGTAAGAACTTTTGTGAGGGAAAATAATCGCACATAAGTCGATTTCTGGCAACGAATATCCTTATGAGTATCTATTCGAAAAAAATGTGAAAAAACCTCTTTGCTTACGACAGCAGTACAGTTTATTTGCGAAATCAATAACCCTGTGTTATAACGTCAAATCAGTTTTGAACGATGTTTCAAAAATGAGATTGATTTCCGTTAACGATAATGTTCACATTCTATAAAATAATCGCGAAAGGCTTTTGACATTAAGACCCACATAACAAACCAGACTCGTAGTAATTTCTCCATTCCACAAATTCGGATTGTTGTCTTTATTTGAAGCAGCGATGGGAAACAAAAAAGTTGGCCTTCCTTAAACAGACAATGACATTAATGACCTATCGAAAATTACACCTGCAGAAAAACTAGCTTCGGAAACACTTAGATTTAGTCCCGGACTTTTTCGAAAATTCAGGTAATGAAAACTGCCAGTTAAGAAATGAATTGTTTAAAGAAGGATATTTCCTGTTTTTCAAAATTACGGAAAAATTCCTTTAAGAATTTCTTCAAAAGAAGTTCCAAGTACGTATGTAATTATGCGTAAAATTATTTCTAGAGATTAAATGATATAAGCACGTGGATTGCTAAATTGGTCCTTTTTTTAAAGCTGAAATTCATATTTCTTTTAGCAGTTCTTATTGTATAAAGGATCTTATATATAGGCATCCTTCAAATTTTTAGAAAAAACCGACATATTTGAAAAAAAAAAAAAAAAAAAAAAAAAAAAAACTGTATTCTCTCTATTCAGAAGGGATCCCAAGCAGTACTGGATTTGAAAATAAGTGGGGATGCTCAAGTTTCAAATTTTGGGATTGGTTGAAAAGAGGATTTAATTCAAAACCATCTTGAAAATGCACTTTAAGTATTTTTTAGTGGAAAATACTTCACGAAAACTACCAAATGCTTTTTTTTTTAATTAGTCGCTGTTTTCTTTACAACGGCAGTGTTCCTTAACAATCGGAAGTTAACTAAGCTTGATCTTGTAATGAAAATTCACACTTGATTTCAATGCCGGTATTACGAATACTGGTATTTCGAGCTATTTCTCAAGGTCGTAATACTCGTATTTACTGAAGTAAAATACCGGTATTTTCGGTATGCGCTGAAAATAAGTTTTCAATTTAACTTATTAGATATCTATTGTTATTTTAAGTGTGCATATCCCTTTGGTTGTGACCATACCGAAATCTATTGATGCAAATATTAGGCTTCAAAAGCACGAATCAATATAATATCTTGAAATAAAAGTACCGGGAATAATACAATGATATTTTCATCAAGAGATCGGGGGGATAAATCGCGCTTTCGAGTGTTTAATCACACCATGTTTTTATTTCTTCCATTTTCTTCATACTTACCCTTTTGTAACTGTACCCTTTTGTAAAAGTTAATTTCATTTGTGTACTTATTCGTATTATTTACAAATGTATTTGCGTTATGAATATGTTCTAACCATCAATTGCAGCAGTACATTAGGATATATGTTTATAGTATTTGTTTCAACTTCATTGAATTTCGTGAAAAATCTATTTTTGTCAGTGTAAAAAGTGTTTTTTTTTTGTCATCGGGGTATTGGTGTGAGATCCTGTCTCGCTGTTTAGCTGTATCATTGACGAGATAATATTTAGCAATTAAATAGTTCTCTGAAATTTTGTGTAGAAGAAAGGTATAGCGTGTAGAAAAGTATTGTTAGATATTTGCATAAAGAGTTTTGAAAAATATCTAATATAAATGATACTTACAAGGTCAAATTTAGTTAAGTTCATCGTAAATTCAAACCAAAGGATTAATATAAAACAAACACAAACCTATCCTGATCAAGTGGAAATCGTTGAAGATGATGTAAATGTTGGAAAAGAATCGTCTTTTGAAGAGACATTACAACTAGCCATATATAAAAAGAAAGGAAGAAAAAAAAGCACGCAATTCGAAAGAAATGCACACAAAATGATTATTCAAAACCAGCACTCATGATACCGACTTATTTAAAAGTGAAGGATTTTGAGGCAATTAGAGGATCCTGAATTAAAAACACCACTGACCATCGTGAATTCAGAAAAAGTAATTTCAACTTCAGAAAATTTGGGCACGAAAATGAGTTCCAGGCTGAGTAACAATTCAAAAGATTCATCGTATTTCTTACTATTTATTGGTTGGTTTATTATAACAGTTGTCTTTTCGTTTTAGATTTGTCCACAATAAATGTTCCCAATTAATTCACTTTTTGCACAAAATTGCGAAATACGGCAACGAAACAATGTTTTCGGTCTCCTTCGAGAAATTTCTAATATACCGGTATTTCGGTATCATGTTTTGAGAAATACTGAACACCGGTATTGTGTTTTCGATTTTGTAGTAGAACCACTACAGAGCACGTATCAATCCACGCAAGTGAAGTTGCCTTGAAGAAAAATTACTTAAAAATGTTGGTGTTTTGAAAAACAAGAGAGCTTTCAACAAGTATAAATGAATACAATAAAGTATTAAAGTTGTATTTAACAAAATTTAAACTTTTTTAACTAAATAATATCAACCAAAAATTTAAAATGAACTCAAATTTAATCTGCTGAGCTAACGGCAGCTCCCATGAAAATCTAAACTCGAAGGGTTTAATTTGCGTGGGAGCTCTTGGAACCTCAGCTCCTATTTTTTATTTATTCTAGTGAGGTTTTGAATAACAGACAAAATTCAGACTTATTTCAGACTGTTTACGTGTAAACGTAATTTCGACTAGCACTAAAGAAGTTGAACCACGTGTTAACCGTACCCTTTACAATATTCGTATCAAATTGCTGTTACTTAAATAAATGGATCATTCAGTAATTTTTCAATGTATTTACTTTACTCTCTTAATTACCATATATACGAAAGGTGCACGATAACTTTCTTGGCATTTTTTTTCTGTTTTACCGCAATAAATTGCTCTTTACGTATTCAAAACACAACCCTTTTGTTAGATCGAAAATTGGTGACTGCTATTTGAAAGGTGAATATTGCAAACTCGACATTTCTTTATATGCCTTAGAAGCTCATCGACTTCAGCTATTTTAAACTTTATGATCCTCCTTCGGTTCAAGTGTCTCTACTGGAGAAATTTATTGCACGCCATTTACAAGAAACGACTTCCAATTAATGGACGCAACGTGATAAGTGAATATAAGGTTGAAACTTAGTCATTATTCTTGTGCAGAGGAGGAAGAAATGTGTAGTCATTAACTCGACAAAGTATTTCCGTCGACAGCAAAAACAAATAGCTTTTTCTTTAAGCAATCGCAAAAGATAATAAGCGATTAGTTTGGCTAAAGTGCATGAACGCAAAAAGCAAAACTCATCCCAGAAATTAATTTTCGGCTTTTGAAGTATTTCGACTGGAAGCTTTGATTTGTAAAATACTGTTTGAACAGGTTCTTCAGTTGGAGTAATTTTAGAGAGATTGTTCATAAACGTATTAAAATGCTTTGGTTACTTCAAAATGCAGCTGTGGTGTTTACTTTTAACATCAAAGACCTATGAGAACATCTGCATTTACGAATTCGAACCGACGAGAAACAAAAGATCAGAAAAAATTATTCAACTAATACTGCACAAAGATATTCGACTCGTGTTTCGGTGTTACAAAGAACCCAATCGATGCATGAAGTATGAGCTTCGAGATTTAAGAATCAAAGGAAAGCTATCAAGTATTTTGTTCTTGAGAGCACTTGTTGCTGTCTAACTGAAGGAAAAACCGACCTTCAGGGTCTATAGTATTATCCATGATAAAAGAAACGAACTGTAAATATACTTTATTGAAGAAAACTATCGATAAATCTGTAGTTTTAGGCTTCGTTCTACCCATATTTTGGAAGCAGTTTGACAAAAATAATACAGTGGAGCCGTGACAAAAATAATACAATGGGACCGAATATTATACCATGGATGTTGGGAAATATGTCTGCCACCAGCGTTACAACATCACCGTGGGCTGGGTGAAGCCTATTTTAAGGGGTCTAAGGACTTTTTAACTTCAAAAAATTCAATTTTTTGCAAAAAATATATGTTGTCCCTACTTTTCTGAACAGTTTGGTGCCAAACTTTTAAGAATCGTCTATGTTTTTTTCGCATATTCTACATGCAAAGCCATTACAATTATTTTTATTGATAACGCAGGATGAAAACATCTAAACTTTTGTTGTTTTGCTTTTAAACAGCGGCGAATTTGTACTTTTTTCGGCTTTTGGTATCGCATTTTTACGTTTTGTTATTAGTATTTTCTGCTATGAATCCTACCAAGCAAAAAAAGATCTTCCGGTCAAAGACCCCCGACGCAGAACCTATGCATTGGTGATTGCCCTAAGGGACAAAATAGCTGGTGTAAATACAATGCTGCAGTTGAAAACAATGAAGTGCAACAATTTAACACATAAAAACCCCTTGCCTAATAGCTGTTATGGTGGCCATTAAGCCAATTTTCAAAGACTTATCCCACGTAAAACTTTTGCGAAGGTGTTTAGGAGGAAAGAACGCAGAACGCGAATGAATCTTACAATTCTGTTGTGTGGAAGTATTGTCCCAAAGTGACGGGATCTAGTGTGACAGCAATACAGAAATTTAACAGAAGCCCGATGTGTTTTTAGGGATTCGCACCACTGTCTTTTACCCAGTAGCGTTCTTTCAAGGGTTCGAAATAAGCAGTAGTGAGTTCTAGTTTGAAACTAAAATTTTTAGTTTAAATGACCACGATTTCATACCCAATCGGTTTTCTTGACGCCTGAACTTTTCAGGAGAAAAAAAATCATTTGACCATCTTAATTTTACATCCAGTTGGGATTTTCCCCCTCAGTGTATGAAGGCAGTGATAGTTTGTCATTACAAATATCGATTCCACCATCTTAAAATAAACTTTTTTTTTCACAATAGCTTGATTATCGTAGCAATCAGAAGGGTAAAACGATGTTCAAGATATTTTAAAATTAAGTCTAAGCAGGACATTTTGACCTCTGTTAAAAAAAAAAAGCTAGTTGCTAACGATGGCTAGCTTTTATGTCCTAATTTCAAATCAAAAGCAACTGCACTTAATAATTGATTAGATTGCGTGATATTTTTGCAGTTGACTCTATTCTTTATGTTTATTCTCATCTATGGGCAGGACTTCGTCGTTTTGGCATTGGCATTACTACTAAATCGAAATTGGGAGATTGGGATTGGTACGTTTTTCCAATTGTGCATTCTCTTGCAAAATCGAATTTTATTTTCCGATTCACTTTTAATGTATACTCTTTTATTTATCATTTAAAATGTTTATATCATGTTTTGTTAACATTTGGTGAAGATTCAACAATGAAGATTGTGTGATGCATCGTCGTTTTTTCAGCTGAAATATTTATTTCAAATTATGTCCGGTATACTGGACACATAACTTTTAAAACTTAGTTAAGTACTTGAAATTTTGTTTATAAGATACTTTTTGCCATAGTACTCAGTACCAAATGCAAATATTTTTGGCGAACAGTTTCATGATTCTGACTGAAGTGATTAAAAAAAAAACTATTTTAAATAACGTGTAAATAATGTTTAAAATAACGTAATCGCGGTACATCCGATTTTGTGATAGACTGAGGCGTGGCCTATATTTTACTGTATAAGCATGTGATAAGTTTAGGACTATGTTAAACTTATAATCCAAAGATTTTCACTTTCAAAAACAATTCATTTCCCCGCATTGATTAGTTTGTAATCGTGTCACAAGAAATTGTCAGAATTCATGGTCTGACAAATATTTTTTGATAATGTTACTTTTTATGAATTAAGTTATGTATTCAAATTAGGAGATTGTTTTGTCAGACGAAGAATTTCCATTTTGTATCATCCAATGCTTTCATCTTATAGAATGACACTAAAAAGGTTTGGAAAAGACATCGCATGATTGATGAAGCTTCTTTGTAGATCTCTCAAGCGACTTAAGAAATCAAAACAGTTATGAAATGAGCCTTGGGGGAAAAACTGAAGCTTGAAATTTACAAGATGATGAATTATTTCTGAAAATGGTATGAATCACGTAGTGGCAAAAATAAGTGTTAAGTGAGCTTTTTTGATCTTATAATATGAATGGGAATAAATAAGTAAAAAAAAGAGTTTTAAATCTTGCTCGTTAAAGAAATTGAAATGCAACTAGAAAAGTTTTGTATAAAATAACCAAGTATAGTTCATTTCCTAATTATTATTAACTTTCTGCCAACTGCAACTTTCTTAAAATATACTTAATATCATTTTGGAAATTATAAAGCATATGAAGCGTGTGGCTTCAAAAGCAGGTATCTCGAATTCCAATTTTTTCGCAAATGTGTCCTTTTTATTTTTCCTTTCAGTTTTCTTATTGAACATATTCGGTAGGCCAGCTACTTGAGATAGTCGGAGAGTAAAAATAGTCCCATGAATTGTTTAAACCAGGGCTGTCCAACTGCAAAGAGCATACGGGCCAGAATTCCGGTCACTGATCACCTGGCGGGCCACAGTTTGAAAAAGTTGAACAATAACCTCTTACCCAGGGCCAGCTTAAGGCATGGGCCCGTGGGGCACAGGCCCAGGGCACCAAGAAATGGGGGGGTACCAAAAGAAAGGGGGAATTCGTTTGAACATCAGCGTGCAGGGTAGTACTGCTTGAGTTTGACCTGTAGATGTCCTGTACCTTTTTCTCCCAACACAAAGAAAGGAGTAAAAAAAGATCAAGAGGAAATTTCGGCTTCTCGATACCATAAAATGTCAAAAAAAAAAAAAAAAAAAATGCTGCAGAAGAAGTTAGCGGGCCGCACAATATGTGTTGGTGGGCCGCATGCGGCCCGCGGGGCGCCAGTTGGACAGCCCTGGTTTAAACAAAGCATGAAAAGTTATTGTAACTCATATTTTTTTACAGCGACAGATCTGGGAATTTTTCCTCTCCCCCCCCCCCCCTTTTTTTGAAACACCTACTTTTGCAGCATACGCTTCATATAAATAAATATGTAATTTGAAATTTTTCTGTAATGTACTTTTATGACTTGCAGATATTCAGTTTAACTTGTATGTTTAATCAATATTGGAGGAGCTTTGAAGCAAAAAGTTAAATGTCTAATAGAATCTGCATTTTCGAGATTGATGTGAAGTGCAAGAAACATTTCGTCCTAACTAAATCTCATTTTTAACGCGTTTATGTATACTTAATGTAAGAGCCTATGGTACAAGATTGAAGGCCTAGACTTAAATCTTAAAGGGGTAGATTTTTACTTTGTGGAGCAGTGACGGTTATGTCGTCACGTCTGCTCTAGTCAAGGATTTTTGGTTTTATTGGGTTCTCCAATAACTCTTACTATTGAAGTGCAGTAGAACTTCGGTCATCTGGACAATCTGGGAACAAAGGCGAAAATCCGGATAATCAGGGAAGTATTGAAGAGAAGGAAAAAAAAGTCATTAAGTAAACAAATATACTTTTTATTACAGCGGAAAACAATGCTTTGTAACAAAATCACATAGGATTGTTTCGCACAATCCACACTTTATACCATTCAATCGAACACTTGATCATTTATAGTTCAACTGTAGTGGTGTCTGACTGATACGCTAAAAGTGCGCCATGATCATTAGATTGCTATAATTTGTGTGATCTATGAAGGAATTGTAAATTTAACCAAATTAAAAAAACAAATGTTTAGTTCCTCTATAGTTTTAACTATTGTAATTTAAGATTATTTGTGTGAGTATAAAACTTTTTAGACAGGATTCCTCGCACGTAAAATCATCGCTGCCTGTGGCTACAATGGGCCAATGTGCATAGGAACTGGCGTGCTGATTGGCAGCAGGTCGTCTTTTCTGACGAATCCCACTTCAATTTGTGGCACCTTGATGGCCAAATTCGTGTCAGGTGCTATGCCGGTGAACGGCACATTCCGGAGTGCATTATCGAACGCCACAGTGGACGAACACCCGGAGTTATGGTCTGGGGTGCCATAGCATATCATGGACGATCACTACGAATTGTAGGCAATTTGAACTGTACCCGATACATAAACGAAGTTTTACAGCCCCAAGGTATTCCTTTCCTGCAAGACCCGTTCACATGTCGCCAGGACTGTCAAATCCTACCTTGATTCGCAGCAGGTACAGCTTTTTCCTTGGCCTGCATATTGCCCGGATATATATGTCACCGATTGAACATGTGTGGGATTGCGTTGGGCGGCGTCTCGCTCGTGATCCTTGTCCTATTGCTTCGACGGACGAACTTTGGTTGCGCATACAAACATGGAATACTCTTCCTCAGGCAGCTATTCAAACTTTGTTTCACTCCATGCCGAGTCGTGTAGCAACTCTTATTGCGGCGCGTGGTGGCCACACAAAATACTAATTTCTATCTCCTTTTATTGTTTGTTTGGTTTGAAAATGTAATCATTTATTTGTACCATTACCACTCAATTGTGTATTAAATTTCATTCAACTATGATGCTACCTTCATGGTGTTGCAATTTTCACAAACAGGAGTGTATATGACGTAAAGACAAACTTTAGGAATAAATATTTTGCGACTGCCATAAATTTGGTAACTTTGACCGCGACAGCAGTTGATAACTGATGGACCGTGGTTCATATCAGAACATCGGAGAGTCAAAAGTTATAACTCCAAAAATGTTTTGAAAGAAAAAATTGGAAAAAAAAGTCAGTTGAAAATATTTTTCTGAAACACACACTTCTTTGTGTATACTCTTCTTTAGGGCTCCATTGTTATAAAAATGTCTTAGTCACAAGTTCTCCGCGTCAATAGCTTCCCGCATAAACCTAATGTTAGAAAAAATTATTCAAGACAAAAATGTAATTTCATTCATTGTTTTTTTTTTAATGCAAATCTGCCCATCTGTTGTATTTCGTATTTCATGAAGTAAAAATTAAAATATATAAGTACACTCAATTTTTTTCCACTGTCTTTATTTTCTGGACTTTGGGGTACGGTTGCTTTTGAAACTCTTCACCAGCTAAAAAAAAAACGTGCCGCAAATGATCTAGACATAAAAATTAAAATATAGACAGGAAACTTGGTTAATTTTAAAAATAATAATTGGTGTGCAAAAGCTTTACTTTCGTGTCCTTTTCCAGCACTGGGTGAAATTTTTCCATTCGCATACCATTCGCATACTGATAGTAAGGCAAGTATGTTCTCAGAGTTCAACCCACACCCAGAATTGGACACCAGCTAAACGCATTAGAATTTAGGGGAAAATAACGCTGGCGAATTATGTATAGTGCAGCTCCGGTTAGTTGAACTATGACCCTGACAATGTTTACCTCTTTTTCAGGAAAAAGGAAAGGGTATTTGGAGCTGAGTGGGGTTACTTTCGCCGTACTTTTGCTAAACTATCCAAACTCATCCAATCCGCTCTAATAACACATTTCTTTTTCATCTCACTCCCCCCAAAAGAGGTAAACATTGTCAAGGTCATAGCTCAACTAACCAGAGCTGCACTATATATATTTTTCTTGTTCGTTGCAGTCAATAGATAAAATAATTGGACTATGAGGCATACGGAAAAAAAAATCTGAAGGCTCATCAGTAATACTTTTACGTAAGCACAAGTAAAGGGGCATACATGGACGCAAACAGAAGTTGGGTTAAGAGCAAAAGGCATACCCACCAATCCTTACACAGGTATATAAGGATTGCTTTGAATTTTTGAGCTTCCGTCTCCTAAACCTCAAATTCAGACAGACTCCGACTCTGCAGCTCTGAGTAAATGAACACCGTCTAACCAGTGGGTGAGCCCGAACGTATCAGACTCTGTTTTCTTTTTAGAATTGTATTAAAGGATTTTAATGTTGCCAATTCCTGCAAGACAAAAAAAAAAAAAAATAAATAAATAAAAAAACTTTCGAAACGTTACTGGAAAAGGAAAGAAGAAAAAAGTGAACTGTTCATTCATTTACTTTGGTGTGTTAATTCACTGGTTGAACTATCGTATATTTTAATTTCGTCTCTTATTTTGATAAAATAAAAAATAGTTTTCTTTCTAATACCAACAATGTAAAGACACAATATAATCAAGTTTTTAAACTAAAATATTACTTGACTGTTAATTTGAATATTATCTTGGAGACAGCCGGAGTATTTGAATATCTTGTGTTGATAACCTTAATGAATTAAGTTTTCTTTAAGTTTCCTTAAGGAATGTAAAAATAAAGAAATGAAATTACTGAAGAATTTATAATGCCAATTTATTGTACGTAGCAAATTGTGTCTATTACCGAATAAATGTAAAATTAAGAGTATGTGTAATCACTTATGAGAATTATATATAATTCTCATAAGTGATTTTCCTTAAACACCGTACTCTTACGATTTTTTAAAATCAAACCGGAGAAAACCGGTTGAATTTACCACTCCTCAAAGTATACATTCCGAAAGTAGGCCTGTGTGTCTCTTACAAAGGCCACTATTGAGTAAACCCTTTCTCTACGTAAAACGATTACATAAACTAAAAATATCAAAATCAGGGCAAAATAATTCTACCGACGCTGGGCACAAATTTTATGTCAGCTTCCTGTAGGTATTTGACCTCTCTGCTGCATATTGAGTCATCTGTTTACGCAATGGGTAAAATGGACGAAAGCTCAAGCTTAATAACATGATTTGCAACTTCTTTTTATGGGCCCGTTCGTTCCACAACACCATACGAGCTGTTCCACGAATATACGCTAATTTATTTCCCTCGCAAAAAGGTTTTCTGAATTAGGGGAAAAAAAAAATCCCTCCGCCGATTTAATATCGAATTCATGGCTGACACAAAGTATAAGCGTCTGAATATAGATCAGCGGAAATAGCCTATATTTTTTCTTGAGCTTCTAGCTAAATTTAGCAAAAATATATTCAAGAGCGATTTATATCTATATCAATACATTCATTCTCAGATCAAAATTAAATTAAAAGATATATTGGATCGCATTTAAATTTCGCAGTAGTAGGGAAAAAATTGGTTTTTAGGAAGAAATTGTGAGACTTGATTTTCAGGAATTTAATAAAGTAATGGTTTTTATTCCCGAAATTATTTAGCTTATTTTGAGAAATAGCAAAGGGAACGTACTATGCTTTAGGTAGAACCACCTAATACAATCCTTTGAAGTAAATGGAACCCCGTTGCCTCATTTTGTAAGCATTTGGCGAGAACACATTAATATGGACTTGGATGCTTTGGAAATAGTCACTGAATAAACACACTGCAACAGTGTACAAAAAAAAAAAAAAAAAAAAAAACTTTTAATCAGAGTATATCTTGTCACTTGTCATCAAAAGCGACGAAAGTTACAATTGGGACCAACTAAAGACATCAAGTTGCAATATCGAGGACAGGTGCGAATACCTTTGAAAGTCTAACAAAGAGAGCTGTTTTCAGATGAAGTTCAGAAACATTACGATGAGACTATTCATAATGAAAAATTATAGTTAGGGAATGCGGGGACAAATTTAAATAGTTAAGATAAATTGAGGGAGTGAGAAGCAAAGGGATGCAAATAGACTTTAAGTTTCGAGTAAAACACGTTTAAAGATTAGCTCCTAGGTAGACTTTCATTTATTTATTTTTTCTAAATCATGATATACAGCAGCACCTATCTGGGCTACTAGCACAATCTCTTGTCCCAAGACAGAGGAGAGGTTCACCTACCATTTGTCTGGTTATATCCAAATTTTAAATTTTGCCACTTGCATCCCTTTGCTTCTCACTACCTCAATTGTTCAAAATGAACAAATTGGAAATTTCAAAAATTGCAGTACGCAGTTTGATCATATTTTTTTATAGCAAAGTAAAACTCGGGTGTCTCTCCCTTTATCTTAGTGTAGCCGGGAGCTTTCTCTCGCGCATACAGGTCACGGTAAAGCCAAAGTGATTCCCAGATCCTAGTAAGAATGAGTACCCCGTTTACAAGTGAATACGTATCTTTTTCAAGTAGTAACTGTGCGCTAGAAAACCAGTGAAACTCTCATACCTATAAATTGTACACTTATCCTACTAAAATGTACACTAAAGTTTACATAGTAGGAAGGAAATGTTGGCCCGAAAATTAATCAGATTATTTTATAAATTATTTTAAAGAATATGATTTGCTTAAAAAAGAATGCAATTGTTTGGTACATTTTATGTATGAGAGTTAAAATTAAAAAGTCCAAAAATATTCTAAACATGGAAATTTGAGTAATTTATTTGTATTGAAGTCATTCTTTCGGTTTTTTCAGACAAGGGGTTAAATTTTATTTTGAGAACAGTATTACTGCAAGGTAATGTGTCCATGAATGTCAAAATATTTTCATGCAGTCTGTAAATATATTATATTGTAATCTCTTTCTGCATAAAGCTGACGTATTTCAGGGAACCTCCAACATTTTAAAGATAAAAATGAACGCATTGTTTGCTTTTGTCACTATGTACAGAATTAAAATGGAGGTATTAAAGCTTTTATTGCCTTATGAAGTAAAAAAGCTGCATAAATAACACAGTACATGAAGGTAATGCTGATAAAACTGCGCCCGTTAACTTGCTGTAAAGTCATTTATAATAAAATAATACTCATGCTGTCTTGCTCGACAGGCAAAATGATAAACGATTTTACCGTATCATCACGAGAAGGTATTTCATGGTGACAAAACAAGCTGTCAATATTTATTGTGTTTCCATCAAGAAACATCGGGAAGTTTCATAACCTAATCAGTCTTCATTAAGTGACAGTAACTGTTATCATCGGGTTCATGATGCAAATGAAATTTAGGTAAGAATGATGACTCCTTCTGACGCATTGTCTTTTCGCGTGAAATCTAATACCACCAAGAACATTAAATGTACAAAAACTCTCGCTTCCATCCTAAAAAGGTGTGAGATCTCATATAAAATCAAGTCGGTTGTTTTAGCTAGTTTCTTAGGAAGCACCTATTTGACAACTTTTACCATAAATTGTTTCCTATTAAGTTACCGTGTAGTGTTTATAGTGACTATATTAATATTAGACATCTTTATTTCTATAATAAATATAATGACTTGGCAATCGTATGCCGACATATACGTAATAAAAGCGATTTGAGAGCTTTAATTTTTGCTTTTTTACCTATTGTGTAATACTCGAACAGCTAGCAACGTTTTAGAGAGAGAATTTTAGGAAAGCTGGTTCTCTTTAATATATCTTTCCCTATGATAAGGAGCTTGCTCTTTCGAACAGCATGCGGTCAATATGGCTACCTGTAAACGTTGCATTTATTAGTGCGCATCAACACCTTCACAGGTAAAACTATTGATTTTTGAATCATTTCAGAAATAATTTATTCTTTTTTACGATCTTCAGACAGTTTTAGAAACACGAATTTGTTATTACTAGACATTTTTGCGATTTACAAAAATGTACCAGAGGTTATTTTTCATAAACTACTGATTTATTGCTGTAGAGTCGGGTGTGTCGGAAAAACTTTTTTTGGAAATTCAAAATTTTAAGTTGATAAAAAGTTGCCGCTACAGACCCACATACTAAAAAAAAATAATAAAAAATAATCAAACTGTTTAGGTCTTCAGCACGTGGCCAAAAGTTTATAATTTTCATTCATTTTCTTCACATATTTTTCTAAATTAAGGAAAGTTTAAGCTGTAAAGTTAAATTAAGTTTTTAAGCTGAGTAATGTAAACAATGAAGTTTAATATTAATGATGAAAAACAGTTTGACTTTTATGCTAAATTTTGGTTTTCCACATAGCGTTCAAAAATTAGAAATTTTCAAATTTAAAGTTCAATTTTTCATTATGAACAAATTAATGACACTGCGCGGCAGAAAAATGATTGACATTATTCCTGCATATTCTTGTGCACAATTTCCTCCTGATTCCAAATATGACCAGTTTTTCCCCATCACTTATCACGTTTTAAAAATAGTTATCCCCCCCCTTTTTTTTTACTTTTCGACAATTCCATAGCCATTATTTTTATTTGCTGTGAAAGGGAGCATTGTATTAACCATAAGCATTCTTTGAGTTCGGCATCACTTCAGGAAAATATCCTCTATTAGTTTGTATTAACTTTCAAAACTACTTTGTTAATAAGCTCTGTTTCGGATTTCCTTGACCAAAAATCTTAAGACCTCTATTTTTGCAACTGTTAGTCCTAGATGCGTAAATAAATAAAATTGTAAAAACGTTCAAAATTAATGTGCAGTTCAGATATTGAAAGTTTGAAGCAAAAACTGAGTCAAAAAATACAATTTAACTTTTCATACGGGACCTAGGTCCTCTAACTTATAGTTAAAAAAAAATCTCCAGGGGGAAAACTATTAACCCCTTCAGTCGGAATTATGAAATTCTTGACCAAAAATTGTATAGTTGGTAAACAGTGTACTAGGGTAAAAAGTATCTTATAGACAAAATTTCAAGTTTTTTTTGGGAAAAATTAAGAGTTATGGCACGTCCAATATTCCGGGCATATATTTTTCAAATTAATATTTCCATATAAAAAACAATAAAATACCAAACTTCATTATAAAATGTTCTTCAGTAAATAATAAAACATAATATAAGCGTTTGAAACGATTAATTAAAAGATTATATATTTTCAAAAAAAATCAGGAAAAAAAACCTTGCTTTTCAGTCGAGAATCCATGGTTGTAAACATGAGCCACTCTCTATCTCCCAATCCTTATATGTTAGTGTTGTCAATCCCAAAAAAAAAAAAAAGAAAAAAATCACAGATTATAATGAGCAGAATGTAAAGAGTCAACTACAAACAAAAATCAAGTAATTTAATCAATTATTAAATGCTTAGCAGCTGTTTAAAGTGTATGTCCAGGTTACCAGACACTAAGTCTGAAGGGGTTAATGACACAAAAAACTTGACATTTGTGCGACCAAAATTCAACGAGATATTCCAGTTTAAAGTTTTAAGGGACCGTACAGAAGATGAGATTGGAACTTATCGTCCTTTCAGAAGAATGACAGGTTGTCAAAGTAAAAAAACAAAACAAAACAAAGTATTTATATTTTTCATTGCTAATTCAAAAATAAATGCAAATGTTATGCCGTGTTACGCAAAAACACACTGTAAAACCTCGAACAATTTGAAAAACCACTCCATGCACACATAATTTTAAACACTTGTTAACCACTATATTTTCCCCCAAAGGTGTTATTGGCGGCGAGCGTAAAGTGGTGTAAGTCACAAAACCTTGCGTTTTATATCTCGGTGAATATTGGTCATACTAATTTCAAACCTTTTGTGTTGGAATTATTTTTCAATGGAGAATATTTCCGTAAATGTAAGTTAGGGGATCTGGGGCCCGTATAAAAAATTACTTTTTATTTTTTGGCTGATTTTTATTTTCACTTCAAACTTTCAATATCTTAACTCTACATCTGATTTTTAACATTTTTGCAATTGGAAGTATGCACCTAGGTCTAACGGTCAGCAAAATAGAGGTCTTGCAAGTTAAAACTGAAAACCTTGTATATCTTTATAATTTAATGCATAGTATCAGGAACTAAATAAAATTCCTGTAATAAACGTTAAAAAAAAACCTCTTTTTTTTCTTAAGATTTCGTTCTTTATGTTTTAGACAATTACCTTTATTCTGCTCTCGTAAGCAAGAAAAACACATTTGAAGAAGTTAAACTTATGGCTATGAGCATCAAAGTATTTGTTCCGCCTCCCTTTAATATATTGTTTTCTTTTTTAATATTAGCTATTAGTATCCCTATTCTCTACTCTTATTTAGACAAATTTTTCGTGATTGTTATCGTATTGTTAATCTAGTAAATTTATCCTCACAGGAGAAAAAATGCTGAAGAAAAAACCGCGATACGTTCTTTGTGCGAAAAGGAAAAACATGACAAATTCTGAAAAGGATTCAGTTGTTAACCGACATCAAAAAAGGAGGTTATGATTTCGTCTTGCGGCTTTTTATGTATGTTTTCGTATTATTCCAAGACTACTGAATCGATTAGAATTTTTTTTTGTTTGGAAAGGTATACTTCCCAGATGGTCCCATGGTAATTTGGTCTGGATCTGATAAGGGGTCTTGGAGAAATCCAAGAAACTTTGAATTTCACACGTTGTGGATACGTAATTCAGTTTATGTCAGCGGGCGGAATACGTCACAGGTCAAGTGGTTTTTCCGTGACCGGTGTATTTTAACAGCGAAGGTTTTGCGTTCGTCTTGAACGATAATTCAAGCGGTATATGGATGACTAATTTTCCCCGCCTGTTAATTTTTACTCATAGGTGTTACTGCTTTGCTACGTAGTAAAAACATTAGTAAATTAAATATATTTTGCTACTTTAATAGCTAAATCAATTAACTTAATATTGTTTTAAACTAAAATAACTTCATTTAGTCACTAAAATGTTATTTTTTAAATATTTTAGTTTTTAAACATATTTAGTGTTCAATCCAAGAGGAATTGAATGCAGAACACCCCTCCCCCGATGGTGTAATTTATATTATTTAGCTAGAGGACCCGACAGACGTTGTTCTGTTCAAACTTTATAAATTGAAAAGTTAAAAAATTTCAATAAACTGTCAAGTGTTTGAACCGTTCTATTGAAAAAAAAATTAAAAAAAAAAAAAGTTTTAAGCTGCTATGGTGTCAGAATGCGTATATTTATTACATCTTGATTTATCTAATGTCCTCTGAGCAGTTGTTTTATTAACTATTTTTTCTCTCGTACTTGATGATTTGTTCCTTCAGCCATACTCAAAGGATGAAAAGCGTCCTCAGATATTAAGTGTAAAAATCTAACTACCCATCTAGATCCCGATGTAAAATAAACACATTCTTCAACTAAAATAACTAAAAATTCTTTAAAAACGAAAAACAATCATTCGCAATTTGAAATGTTTTGCCAAACAAACAAAAAATACAATAATTTACATTAACAGTAGCTTTAAAATGTAAACAAATGATCACGCAACTCTATTGTTTGTATAGCCAAAGTCGCCAAGCCACCACGTTACTGTAATCCAGGCGATCAGTGAGCGAAGCCAACTCCGGCCGATTAGCTATCCGATCTTTTAAACGAAATCTTTTTAAACTTCATATATTGCCTAATTTGTTCTTTCCACCAAAGATAAAGATCTTCCACTGCACTGATCTTTTGTGTACAGAACTACCCTGTTGTAATTTATCTGGACGAAAATAAAATTTGTTTCGTCTTTAAATTCCATCGTCTTTTCCTTTAATAATGTACTGATTAGTTAGATAATTCTTAAAGTATTCTTGACATTGATGCCAAAACTCAGATGGATTTCAGCCGAGAAACATGCTGCTACGTATGGTACTTTCTGATCATTTGGTTAGGAAAACCTAAAGCACCTATCCGGTCACATGGTTCAACTACGACGACAGAACACACGATTTGCGTGAACCTTCCAGTACTTTAATTTAAAATACATCACGGGACCTAAAATCGTTCCTTTTAAGAAATGAAGCCTTCACTCTCGCTCTCTACGTTTTATCTATTCTCAATTGACATATCACAGTAGGAAATTTCATTACAAAAGGCAGAGCTGGCTTTCTTATTGTCCTTTGGCAACGGGTTAAGTATTTATTTCAGTTCTCACTCAACAATAGGTTAAAATAAATATCAGTCATTTGGGAGATATAACCATCCAATGTTTATATTGTAGCGAAGTTCGCACTTACCATCCGTGGATAACGATGGCTCAGTGGTAGAATTCTCGCCTTCCACGCGAGCGACCCGGATTCAAATCCCGACTAGGACAAAGTGAATTTTACTAAGATTTCGTTTCTACTGTTTCCCGTATTTTCTCGAATGTTCTATTAATTTCTGTATCTTTCCGAGTCTTTAAAATTCCAGCATTTTCTCAAGTGGTATATAAGCAGATGTAACCTTCATTCATGATGCTGAATCAAGATCTCGAGTTGAGACTAACGAGTATTCGCATCATTTGGCTTTCACATTGTCTTCGCTATCTTCATCTACGCGACAATATTAATTAATTAACTAAAACGTTTCCGATTCGATCCATCGCGCTTCAAAACCATGCTTGCCACATCTTAATTACACACAAAAAAATTGATCAAAATCGGTCCAGTCGAAGAGAATGAAGGGGGTCCAATATTTTTTTAAAACTAGGGGTGAACTAGAGGGGTAAACAATATGGAGAGGGGCCCGGAAAAGTCAATTGTGGCGGGCCCCAAAAGTTCTGTGCACGTCCCTGCCTGTACTGATTAGGGAAATTCATTTTTTTTAAACGGTATACTTCCCCTGCTGTCTAATAGTAATAAAGTTCGAGTTTAATGAAATTGAAGGAACTCTTCAAATATCATACTCAGATTTAAAACGATTTGTACTGTATTACCTTTGTATATCGTCTCACTTAGTGAACCGGTTTTTATGACTTGTTTTTGTTTAGTGGATAGGGGGTGGTCTAACTTTACTCTAAGGTTCTAATACTTTGATTTACCCCAGAAAAGTTAAAGGTAAAAAACGATAAATTTAATGTAATTTCCTGCACCAACTGCAAAAAAATGCCATGAAACAAAGGTACGTGTTTTCTTTACCCATAGTGAAAGAAAGTACTAAAAAAAATTATTATTAAGAGTAATCATAATAAAAATTTCGAATCAAGGATTCTCTGAAGCAAACATAAAATTCATTGTAGAGGAATTTTTTTTATTTTCATTTATGATGGGGAATTTGAAGAACCATGCAACTTTTATCTCGAGTTACATCACACGTATTGTTGTGAAACTTAAATTACAATGTTACAGTTTATAATTTACAATTTTAAGTCTTGGGTCATTCCATACAGATTCAACGGATGAGTTCGCTCGACCATTTTTAATTTTTTTGAAACTCATATCCCAAAATGATGCATATGAATGATGTTTAAAACCACTTTTATTTTTTCTCTAACCTTAACCCTTGATTTTTTAGGGGTCATCAAAAGTGATTTTTGCAGTCAAAAGTGGGACTTTTAGACCTTTTCATTTTGGCCAAAATCTATTTGAATTACATTTATGGCAGTTAATTTTACGCTTTGATGTTAAAGTGCATAAAATGATAGTCTCACATGCTGAGTTACGTGGGTGTAACTTAATAATTAAAATAATGGCAACAGGTTAAAGTTCAAGGTCAAATGTAAAATTTTTGCTCATTTCAAAGAGTCATAACTCACTTAGGGGACGAAAACACAAAATGAAATATGATAAAAACTAATCACTGGAGTGACACTAATGAGAAAATATAGCTGTAGTTGTGTGTTTGTTCACCCTTTACAAATTACAGCCCCTCAAAGATCAGAAAATTGAGAAAAATGACATTTTTAGACCCCTGTAAACCAAAAGGGGATGGAATTAAAAATGAAATTTCATGGCCAATTGAATATTCCATTCAAGTACTATACATTTTATATATATTGTGTTGTGTATTTGGTTTGTAAAAAAGATACAGGTCTTTGAAATTGAGCAATTTTGCTAGTTAATTTACGCACTAAAACAGAAATAAAAAGTGTGAAAACTTCATTGCACTTTCTTAAATGGCCTATATAATATATTATACTGAAAAAACATATTTTAAGTATAAAATAAATCTCTTGTAATTTAGTATATTTGTAGTTTGGGAAACCAAAAACATTTAAATGGTTCTAACTAAATACTGTGAATCCAATCTACTTTTCATCAGAAATGAAATGTATCAATTGTTGCATTTCTGCTAATGCTCGAAACGAACAATATTTTTGATCATTTTATCTGATTCTTATTGATCTCATAAATATAAGTTTGAACTTTGAAAACAATTACGTATAAGTATTTAAAAAATATAGCAAGCGTTATTATTGTAAAAAATGGTTTTCATTGCAAAAAATTAAGTTTGTCATAAGGATTGCAGAAAGGTTTTCACACACTTTTAAATTGTTTTGAAACTTCGATGCTCTATATGTTATTACTCCTTGTTTCTAAAAGTTACAATTTTTCATATATTTGCCGCTTTTTCAGATATTTCATGTATACTAAACATCAAACAAAAAGAACATCCAAAAATCGTTATATTTAAAATTTATACCGTAATATCTCAAGATAATCTCTTCAGGAAGAAATGTGAAATACATTATGAAATAAGATACTGGTAAAACTTTAACAAAAAAATAAGAGTATTTATTTTAAAGCAGGAATGAATTCACCTAAATGTAATTTTATATTAGAAATTTTAAATTAAACATCATTTATATAGAATAATCGATAGCAATTACTATTACTACTGTATCTGTGGACTTTTGGTGAGCCCCACGATAGTCTTAACTAAGGTTCATATGCCTCTTGAAGCAATAAATCGGTCAGTGACACGCTATCTACCAATCGCAAGGCGAATAAAAGTATCGCCAAACCACGCAAAGTAATATCAGCAGGCCAGTTTGATTGCTCAAGAAAGAAACACAGGACGAAAAAGTTAAGGACCACGAATTTTTCAACTCCTCCTCGCAACCCAAACTTCCTTTTTTCTTTTTTAATAGCGAAATCATAGTCAGTAACTGAAATGTCTCTTGGTAATCTTAAAATTCTTATACAAAAATAATAAATTTTCCCTAATTAATCTTAATGCGATATAAAATGCCTTAAAAATTGTCAAATAAATTTGATGACTAGCGTGTGTAGAAATAACATTTTATTTTACCTTTTAGGAAAAAGACTTGGATAAAATCCTTTATTTAAAATAATAGATTATTTTTATTTGATACCTTTTAATATCGCTCGCTCCAAAACTGATCACCTGCATACAGTGTAATCAAAACGGGTGTTTTTAAATCCACACTGTAAAAAAAATCCGTAAAATTTACAGAAAAAACTGTCAGCCAGGACGCCAGTTTTCTTCCGTTTATTTTACAGAAATCTTCCGTATTTTTATTATTTATTCAAGCTGATTTATCATTTTATGAAGATTAAAAAATGATACTATACTTTCATAAATCCATTTCAATATTTACTATACTACTACGAAATACATGTATACAAAGGTAAATTTCCGAATATGCCTCTGTCACAGATGACAAAAAAACATAATAATAAAATATTGATTAGGATGCAATGAAATGGAAGTTGCAAACGATTTAAGACTTACTCGCTTTAAATAAATATAAGATGAAAAACTCGAGCACGAGAACCAAAATCCAAACACGCGGGCGAAATTTCGAAGATTCGAAGAAAAACAAAGTATAACCGGTTACAGATTCAAAAAAAACAGAGAAATCCTGTATTTTATTACGAACAGTTTTTTTCTGTAAAAAATACGGATAACTTCTTCAAAATTTACAGTTTTTTTTTACAGTGCATTGGTCTGAAAGAATTCTGCAACCAAGCTTACATTAATCTTAGGAGCCTTCATTTAAGCGGGCAAGTTAACAGCACTTAAGCAGCTAATAGCAACATTCTTTGTCTGCCGTACATAACGAATACTTCGCTTGAAAAATGAAAACCATCTAAGAAATAGCTATTCCTCACCATACATCAAACTTGTCGAAGGATACTGTTAATCAAGACAGCATTATTTTGAAGGAAGGGGGGAAACTGAAGTTTTCTCTTCTTTCATCAATATCACAAAATGTTAACGCTTAAAAATAATGGTTGCTTTTGCTTGTAATTATATTTAACAGTTCTTGCATGTAATAAGCATTAAAGCAGCAATTTGTGATAAATATGGTTTTGATCTAAAACGGATGGATAATTGAAGTAATCAACGCTTAACTGATGAACGCCGAGAGAATTATTTATTAGTAATTGGTCAGTGATCTAATAAGTCAGCGGAACTTGATGTAAGTGTTGAACGATGCACTGTCTTTAAGATTTTGTAAAAAATAGCGATTGGATATTACCTGTTCAGCTTTAGTATCCCGTTGTAAAGTTGAATCAAAGTTTTTTTTTGATGTATTTCAAGAATTTCTTTAAACTGACATTCAGTACTCCACGTGTACTTAGAGTTTGATCAGGCATGGATACGGGAGGGGTCATGGAAGTTATGACACCCTGTAAGTGACTAAAAATAGATTACAGCTGTTGTTTTGGGACTTAAATTTCGAAAAATTCACTCCTACCTCCCTATTTATAGTTAAAACTGAACTATTCCCCCTTTCGGAATTAACTCCCCTAAATCAGAACGCTGAATTCGTCCTTGATTTAGGTTTTAGATAATTTTATTTGATGACTAAACGCTTATATACTCAAACAGTGGAGAAAGTTAATTAAAGGTACAGCAACATTTACTTAATGTGATTATTGTGAAGTTTAAGCATTTTGCTAAAATAAATGCAACAAAACAGTAAATGAGCCATACAAACAATGGATGCATATTTAAGTTACACAAATGCACATCTGAGTCTATAATTAAGAAACAAAAGTACTCATGTTTCCATAAAGTGACAAGTTCAATAGGATTTACTTGAGTAGGATAGGAATGGTTATGAAATTGTTTACTGTTATCACACAAAGTCGTCTTTTTAAGGAGTTTATTAATAAATGGTTGCTCACATAGGCGATGTTTGTGAAAATTCTCAAAAGTGATGCTGCAAGCTGAGTTTCGCAAATTTCAAGATTTCCTACTTTCAGCATTCCCAAGTGCTTCTTTGAATTGTTCTTCCTCATTTCTATAGTTTAATCAGCTGTAGGATTTGCATTTTGCCGATCGAAAGCAGTCGTGGCTCGCGGGTTATTTAAACGCATAAAAAAAAGAATAAAGTTAGTTATCCAGGTACGACGAAACTGACGTGTTAAAACAATTAAATTTTTTCATAAGCAAATATATTGCTACATTTTATTTTTTAAAACGAACTAGAATATTGCTTAAGGGGGTCCGGGACACTAAAATCCTCAAATTTTGCAATTTTTTTTTATAATTTGAAAAATTGCTCCGTTTTTTTCTGCTTAAGAGGACGTTTGAATCTTGTTTCTACCTTAAATAGAACGAAAGTTATAGTTATTTTTGTTGCATGCATCTAACGAATGTGTACATAACTTTAAAACTTTAAACGCGTTTTTCTCCATGATGC